>NC_084795.1:62871787-63171787 GCF_963169125.1 Humulus lupulus | reverse complement strand
AGTCCCTGGAGTTAACCAAACAAACACAAACAAGTGAATGCAAAGAAAAAATATTTACTACCCAGTAAAATATTTTCTCTAAGTAGTAAAAATATTTTACTGCCCAGATAAAAGTGTATGAGAGCACCAATAATAATCAGAAATTTTTGGTGCCTAAAATGGATGAACCATTTTTTACAAGCCCGGGGACTTAAGAGAATTCAAAACTGAGCGGTTAAGATCTGGTGGCCGAACTGCTTGGGCACTGCGTCCGAACGGTTGGTGTGCGTGTCCAAGTAGGATGGATCTGCGTCCGAGCGGCTGGTGTCAGTGGCGGAATGGCTGGGCGCTGCATCCGAGCGGTTGGCATGTGTGTTCGAGCGAGATGGAGCTGCGTCCGAGCGGTTGGCGCGAGTGTCCGAACAGCCTGGGGGCATGAGTGTCAGAGCAGTCATGCGCGCGTCTGAGCGGATGGTGTCAGGCATGTCCGAGCAGATGTCCGAGCGTCCGAGCAGTCATGTGCGCGTCCATGCAGATGGTGTTAGGCGCGCATCCGAGCAGATTGGTGGAAAGCATCCGAGTAGCTTGGGGGCATGTCCGAGTGTCCAGGCAGTTAGATGAAAATGACCGATTGGACATATGCATTTTTTTTCCAACAAACTATTTCCGAGCAGCTAGGCCTATCCTATTAGTCATACATGTATTCAAGAGGCCAGGAAAAGGATCGATCGGCTAAAGGATCCGAAGAGACAACAAATCTCAAGGGCATGGGGCATAAACAACAAGATCAAACAAGTTGAATTTCAAGGGTTCAATAAGCTTCAAGATAACATCAATAATCATCCTATACCCATGAACCTGAAGGAGCAATGGAATTGGGAAACTGATAACTACCATTTTCATGAAAAGAAAAGTTCAATCGTGGGTTTACTTCAAAAGTGAAAGTTGCTGATCGGATGGAAGATTTTGGATGACATCAAAAAAAAAATTCTAGAGAAAAAGTTTATCATACGAGTAAATCATATAATAAACTTGGGGTGCAAATGTTAACCCCAAAATTTCAGTTAGATGACGTGGCACATGGTTAGTAAATGACACATTAATAGTTAATAAATGTGTTGACCAAGGAAGTGCAAATGTTGGAAGTTGACCTATGGAGTTGTGATATTACTGGTCAGGAAATGAATTTACATTGTCAAAAAGTGATTTGACCGACCAGGTAAGGTTTCTGTCCGACCAGTAAAAAATTATGTCCGACCAGTCACTTCAGAGTAAAGTGTTTTGCTAGACCAGCACAGTGTTTTGCCCGACCAGTGAAGTGTTTTGCTAGACCAGCAAAGTGTTTTTCTAGACAAGCAAAGTGTTTTGCTAGACCAGTAAAGTGTTTTGCTAGACCTAAAATGTGTCATGCTAGACCAGAGATGTGTCATGCTAGACCATAGATGTGTCATGTTAAACCAGAGGTGTACTAGAGGAGTGCTTGCCTATGCCGACCGATGAGTTGTCTTGGCCGACCAGTCACTGAAGGGATGGATTTGGTCGATCCATGGATCATAATCTCAGAAGTTACCGTCTAGTAACTCTTCAGTAAAGCTTCCATAATGGCTTCAACCCGAATCATTTGCAACTGTCGCGGGAATCTCTCAGATATCCCAAAATAATATCTATATTATTGTAATTTGAATTTATTTATATTTTGGTTAATTAAAGTTGGTTGGAAGAACCAAGGACCCGGTCCAAGGGATATTTCTAATGTGTGATCCATGAGCCTATAAATAAATGGCTCATGGCATCATTTAAGGGGACCTGGTCTTTTGAAAGAAAAAAGTGCTATCTAGTTTTGAGAACTTGGGACTGTTACTAGGGGCATTTTCTGAGAGAGAAAGCTTGTATTCTCTAGTGTGAATACAGGAATCCTTCCCTTGTGAATTCCTTTCAAGTGAACCTCTACATCATGAGGTGCCCCAAAGATTATGAGACACATGCTAGTGGGACAAAGAGGCATGGGCTTTACTTGGCATTGGAGGCGTTAGGCTAGGAAAATCACCCTCGCTATGCGAGGGTCGTTGGCAAGCATCCCATGCGCATGCCACCCTCGCTATGCAAGGGTCGTTGGCAAGCAGCCCATGTGCACACCACCCTCGCTATGCGAGGGTGCAACCTTGCCTCACCCCTGAATGATCACCATGCAGCCTGGCTATGCGAGGGAGCAACCTTGCCTCACCCCCGAATGATCACCATGCAGCCTCGCTGTGCGAGGGAGCAACCTTGCCTCGCCCCGTCACTCCACCAAAGCTGCCTCGCCATGTCCCTCGTGTCCCGCATTTGTAGACCATTGCATACAAACAAGGGTCTCCAAGGGTCGTCTTGCTATGTCAGACCCTCAAAGGATCCTTAGCATCTCATTATGCAAGGCCTTCACTAGGCCTCCCACATGCACTTTGTCTCGCCTCAAACACCTCGTGCCTCGCCGAAGTGGCCTTAGTCCATTCTAGGAGTAAGTGCCACCAGCGAGGCACCCCCAAGCCTTGTCTTCTCTTGTCATTTAAAGTGTGGGGTGTCCTCAATATGCGTACAAGGAACACTTGGAAATATTGAGTAGAAGTGCCATGTGATCATAGGGTACCAGGTACGCGTACTGATAGGGGATGTACGACCATGACAAGGATAGGGGCATGGTCCTTCCATCCGCGTTAAAGGAGAGAAGAAACACCAGCAACTTGTGTACTACGTCAGTAAACGGTTAGTAGATGCGAAGAACCGATACCCGGAGAAAGAGAAGTTGGCATACACGTTAGTTGTGGCTTCAAGGAATTTAAGGCCCTATTTCCATGCCCATGCGATCGAAGTACTCACCAATAGCCCTTTAAGGCAGGTCTTGCATAAACCTGAAATCTCGGGGAGACTGATGAAGTGGTCGATCGAGTTGATTCAATTTGACATCGCTTATACGCCAAGGACCTCCATCAATGGGCAAGTGCTCGCAGACTTCATAGTGGAATTCACCTATCGAAAAAATGGAGGAGGAGATGAAGAAGAGGGGCAATCAGTCACAGAAGGAGAGCCAAGGAGCTCTGAGGAATGGAGCATGCACGTGGATGGAGCATCCAACGAAGGAGGATCTGGAGCAGGTATTGTGATGACTGGACCGGCAGGACACAGGATGTACTACGTGATACGGTTTGGGTTCGAAGCCTCGAACAATGAGGCTGAATACGAAGTGCTTCTAGCAGGGCTGCGGTTGGCCCAGAGGCTGAAGGTAACGCATCTACACATTTTTAGTGACTCACAGTTAGTGGTATTCTAGGTGAAGAGGGAGTACCAAGCGAGGGGCCCCAAGATGGCTGCATACTTGGAAAGGGTAAGAGGCTATTTGGAACAGTTGGTGGAGTATAGCATAGAGCATATCCCGAGAGAGAGGAATACCCATGTTGATGCCCTCGCAAAGCTGGCGTCCACCAAAGATGGGGATACCCTTGAATCAGTGCCTGTGGAATACTTACCAAGGCCAAGCGTTGTTAATCCATACGTTCACATGGTCAGCATCCCAAAGGAGTCATGGGCCAACCCGATTATAAGCTACCTGAAGGATGGAGTTGTGCCAACAGACAAGAAGGAGGCTCGAAGGCTAGTTGATAAGGCCGCCCGATACACCTTGGTAGATGGGATCTTATATAAGAGGGGGTTTTCTGTGCCACTCTTGCGATGTGTTGACGAGGAAGAAGCTGTGAAGGTACTGTATGAAATACATGAGGGTGAATGCGGCAACCATGCGAGTGGACCATCCATGGCTCAAAAAGCCATGAGGCAAGGGTACTTCTGGCCCTCCATGGAGAGAGATGCAAATGATTTCGCAAGGAAATGTGACAAATGCCAGAGGCATGCAAACTACTCCTGAAAACCCCCGAATGAATTGACCAGCATGACCAGCCCTTGGCCCTTTGCTATCTAAGGGATAGACCTGATTGGCACCCTTCCCCCAGGTAGAGGTGGAGCAAAGCACACGGTGGTAGCCGCAGATTACTTCACCAAGTGGGTCGAAGCGGAACCTCTAGTAAAGATAACGACCAAGCATATCACCGCCTTTGTAAATAAATTCATTGTCTGCAGATATGGAGTGCCCTACAAGAAAATTCCTGACAACGGAGCCCAGTTTGAAGGGGAAACGTTCGAGGAGTACTATAGGGAAAGAGGGATAAGGAGAAGCTTCTCGGCTGTTGTGCATCCCCAGGCCAATGGGCAGGTGGAGGCCATTAACCAAGTCCTTAAGAAGAACTTAAGGACAAAGCTAGAGAAGATGAAAGGGGCTTGGGTCGAGGAGTTACCTAATGTGCTTTGGGCCTACAGAACCACTCCTCACACAACCACTGGAGAGACCCATTTCTCCTTAGCATATGGATGTGAGGCTGTCCTCCCGATTGAGATGAAGGTTAACTCGTACAGGATACAAGCATACGAGGACCAGGCCAACCATGAGACAATGGCCGAAAGCTTAGACATGCTAGAAGCAAGAAAGGAAAAGGCGCAAATGAGAGTGGTGTTATACCAGCAGCGATATTACAACTCGAGGGTGCGAGAAAGAACATTCAAAGTAGGCGATCTGGTATTAAGAAAAGTACTCCCCAACACGCGAGACCCGGGGGCGGGGGTGCTTGGGGCGAATTGGGAAGGGCCATACCAAGTCGCTCAATACATACCACCAAACACCTATAAGCTGTCGCGCATGGACGACACCGTCATACCTCGAGCAAGGAATGCAGAATACCTCAAGAAGTACTACCAGTAAGACTTCCACATCCAATGCAAGTAGTATCTGTGTTTAGTTTGTTGCATGTTATGTTAGCTTAGTAGACAAGAATCAAAAAGGTTGCCTAGATAACCTCCCAAGTAGATGTAAACTTTTTATATATATCGTTGTAACTTGCCTACTATGAATGAAACTGTTCACAACTTCGCATGTTATTTTTCTTCTCTATGCGTGCATCAACCAAAGTGCCTGCCGAAATAAATCACACCAAGCACTTGGGGGGTAGGACAAGAGGCACGAGTAAAAAAAAATTCTCTTATATTCAAAAGGATTAGCTACCCTTATGAATATCAAGGAAATATTTTGAAAGGATGACCTCCAACCAAAGGCCGACACCCCAGGAGGTGAGGCCGTAAGGAGGGAATCTCCCAATAAGTCTAGAACGACCATTAAGCCGGCTAGCCAAAAAGGGTCCTACAAGAGACCCTTGAAAAAATAGTACTATATATAATGACGAGAAGGACGCTTCTCACAAAAAGTAACAAGCGCGCACAAAGAATATAAAAGGACCCCAAGAGCCCAATGGGTTAACGTGTCCTTACAATTATAATCAAGGTGCACCAGAAAGATTATCACCATCAAATCAAGGAAGAGATATGTAATCCAAAAATAATAATAATAATAATAAGAGGGACTTACCAAAGTCCCTTAAGTTTGATGAACACAAAAGAAAAAAGGAGAGAAAGGGGAAATAATGTGAGGGATTACATAGCAACAGCATACATAGGCCGAATACAAAGGAACCTACAAATATCCATCTTGACTGTTTCACTCAGAAATCTTCTCGACGGCATAATATCTAAAGGGAGACAGGTCAACGATGGGTTTGGTCCTCCAAACAACGTGCAGCGTGTGCTCGACTATGCGAATCTCAGCATTCACAAGCTCAGCCTCGAGCACAATAGTCCTCTCATTTAAAGTTTGGATGGTAGCCTCCAACTGAGTGTTGGTGTGAGAGGTTGATGTAGCCTGGGCTAAAGCAGCGTCCCTCTGGCAAACTGCCTCAATCAGTTGACTTGAGAAGACATCCTTTGCCGCCTCGGCCACCGATAGGTTGCCCAATGCCTCCCCAAGCTCACATTGTAACCGTTGGGTCGATGAGGAGTTGTAGGCAATCAGCTAATGACTCAAGATTGAAGCCTAAGTAAGGGTGGGGACATAGAATAAAGCCTCAAGGGTCAGGCAATATGAAAACAAAATGAAAACCAAAAAAATATATATCTTTCATAAATGAATAAACTGAGTATCTCGACAAATACTTGCAAGGAGGCTCACATATAGGCGTCTTCTAGCTCAACATTGGGGAGATTGTGTAAAGTTCCCCACTCACCTTTGAGAAAGTTTCCCAGATGGTGGTTCATGGCTTCTACATACTGGCTCGCCTCCTGTCAGGAATGGAGACCAATTTGGAAACAGATACATAAGCTTAACCGGGGGAGATGTGTGTGCTTGCTGAGGCATGCTTTGTCAGGGATGGGGACCGAGATGGTCCCGATCAATCCGCAGTTGTGCGGGGAGCTTAAGAGCGCGGGGTCATCTCCTTGGGTAAAGAGGCGCTTGAAGGCGCCCGCCTAGGACGCCTCCTTGGGGGTAAAGGAACACCATCAAAAGAAGGAATAACGATATTCATTTTAGGCACGGAGGGGCAGGGGACAAAGGCACAAAGGCAAACTCACTGCCAAGCATCGACGATGACGTCCGAGAGGTAACACTGCCAGTATGACCGTCATCGACCACGCCCCTAGCCCTGCCGACAACAGAGTGCAAGCACGAGTAGTTCTCAGATACCACAGTCTCCTCACCGTCCATATGACCGCCCGAAGGGTAGACATAGTCCCTATCGGCTACCTCATCATAATTACCTTCATCATGGCCGTATAGCCACGGATCCGCAAGTTCAGGTGAGGAGGGGCATGGACCTCCAGGTTCAGGTGTCGCAGGGCGTGGACCTGCAGGTTTGGGTGACGCAGGGCGTGGACTCGCCGATTCAGATGAGGCGAGGCATAGGCCCGCGGGCTCGGAGGATATGGACCATAAAGTGACAGTCTGGTCCGGGGTCAGCAGCCTGTACAAGTGAAGGTTGCTCTCTGTAAAAAGGGCGCTGGCTTGTTTACATTCACTCGAAAAGGCCAAGATTTTCATCACTCGGTCACGAGCCCTCGGTTTCAAGTTGGAGCCAACAACCCCTAAGAGACTTGCCATCAAAAGAAAAGAAATAACTGCAGTTAGAAAAACAATAGAACAAAAGGCGAGTAAAAAGATAAACATCTCATGTGTTAGATCAAAGTGAGAATAGTCTTACTTGGGGTGTTGAAGCTAGTGTGTCGGGTGGGCCCGCTAAAAGTGAAGAAATAGTCTGTCTTCCACGAGCCTCTATTTGAAATGGAGCCATCCACGAGGGAATTCCCTTTATGGGCCACGACTTTTTGGAGCTGGTAGAACCCGGGGGCAGATGTATTCGCCCTAAGGGTATAGAAGTAATGAACCTTGCTCATAGAAGGCCCTCTGGAATGCACCTGATGGTACAACACATATAGGATGCTCAGTTTCACCCAGGAGTTGGGGGATAATTGTGGAGGCGCCAGTTCAAAGTAGTTAAGAACTTTGGCAAAAAAAGGGTCAAGTGGAAGAGCCCCACTAGATCGGATTATGGAATCGTTGAAGGCCATGAACCCTTCTGGTGGTTCAGATGCGCGTTCATCACATGTTGGGATGACGAACTTGAGGTTTGATGCTAACTGATGAGCCTTTAGCATGTTGGTCAGTTTATTCATGGTGAGGCTGGACCTGCCCGTCTCTTCGAAAGTGTCAGAGGTTCTCTTCGGCATCTCAGGTACCTGGGCAGAGATAGGCAGTTTATGAGCCATAGACTTTCTAAGGATCCTGGGGGACCCCCCACGAGTCCTATGTCTACCAGCACTTTGCTTGACCCTAGGGCGTAAGAGCGAGGGTAGGGGAGGAAGTGTGGGTGGGATCATAGAAAGGAACTCCGGTTCAACCGATTCACATCTACCGTCTTTGAAGAAGGGATCCCTATGACCATGAGACTTGTCATAAAAAAGGAAAAAGGCTCAGGAGGCAAGTTTTCTTCAAGGCAAGAAATTTCAGAAAGGTAATCCTTAAGGATTGATTGTAGCTGGGAAATGTATGTCGCATGCTGTGGGGGGGGGGGGGGGGAACCTAGACCCACGTCCCTGGTATTATATTCTAGCTCCTTCTCCAAGTCGCACGCTTTCTGTTTGAGGTAGGACAGTCTCCAGAGGTAGAGCGTGCGAATTCCCCCACGGTTAGAGGGTCTATATACGTCGGCCTCCGAGTCGGAGCATGATAACTCAAGGAATTCAACATTGGACGGACCTTCGGGACATCGCCTAGATGCCATGGACCCGCTAAGACTCGAGGGCGTGTATGCGTAAGGGTAAACCTATATCTACAACATGAGTGTGAGGGGTATAAGAAAAGGGCGTATGCATATGTACTTGAAAGGCCATACGAAAAGAATGACAAACTCTGAAGAATGAGTGTCGTACAACCATTAATTCTACCCCCGCGTAGTCAATATAAAAAAAAAAAAAAAAGAGGAAGGAGGCATACTTGGGGGTATATGTATGAAGCCGAAGGTGTGCAAGGATAGACTTGTGGAGGCGTAGGGTCTGTTGAGCGATAAGCAAGGGCAAGACTGTAGGAGCAAAAGAATGCCTAGCGTCACCGCAATGCTAGCAAAAAAAAAGCAAAAGAATCAGGAAAAATAATAATAAAAAAAGAGGAGGATGAATAATTGAAATGGAAGGAAAATTACTTCAAGAATGCTTTTATGGTGGATGGAACCTTTGAACTCTTGAAAGTGGTTTGGAGGGAATACCACCAGGCTAGGCAAGTTTTGATGTGGAGAAATGGCTTCAAGCATTGGGGTATTTATAAGGTAAGTCAAGGCCCCCTAACCATTGGATTCAAACCCATATGAATGGTGGAGATCAAGAGTATGGGTAGCCCAAGATTGAGAAAGATTGGCTCATATGCAATCTTAGGGATATTCATGGATCCCTCAAAAGTTAGATGGTTTTTGTGTTTCTTTGGACACTATAAAGAAACACAACTTCAAAAGTCACTTTGTGTTTCGTCAAGCGACATTGGGTAGCGCTCAAAGGTTGAGTCCACCAAAGTTGGCCGTACACATCAAACAAGAGAAAAAGAAAAAGTCTACAAACACCCTTAAAAGTGTACTTATAGACTCGGGGGCAAGTATGAATACAGGAATCCTTCCCTTGTGAATTCCTTTCAAGTGAACCTCTACATTATGAGGCACCCCAAAGATTATGAGACACATGATAGTGGGAAGAAGAGGCATGGGCTTTACTTCGCATTGGAGGTGTTAGGCTAGGAAACTCACCCTCGCTATGCGAGGGTCGTTGGCAAGAAGCCCATGCGCACGCCACCCTCGCTACGCGAGGGTCATTGACAAGCAGCCCATGCACACGCCACCCTCGCTATGCGAGGGTCCTCGGATGGCTTCCCGTCCGTGCACGCGCACGCCGTGTCTACACAAGGTGTCGTGCCTCGCCCCCGCATGATCGCGCCTGCAACCTTGCTATGTGAGGGTGCAACCTTGCCTCACCCCCGAATGATCACCATGCAGCCTCGCTATGCGAGGGAGCAACCTTGTCTCACCCCCGAATGATGTGAGGGAGCAACCTTGCCTCGCCATGTCCCTCATGTGCCGCATATGTAGACCATTGCATCCAAAAAAAGGTCACCTAGGGTCGACTTGCTATGTTAGACCCTCAAAGGATCCTTAGCATCTCATTATGCAAGGCCTTCACTAGGCCTCCCACATGCACCTTGTCTCGCCTCAAACACCTCGTACCTCGCCGAAGCGACCTTAGTCCATTCTAGGAGTAGGTGCCACCAGCGAGGCACCCCCAAGCCTTGTCTTCTCTTGACATGTAAAGTGTGAGGCCACCTCAATGTGCGTACGAGGAACACTTGGAAATACTGAGTAGAAGTGCCATGTGATCATAGGGTACCAGATACGCGTACTGATAGGAGGTGTACGACCATGACGAGGATAGGGGCGTGGTCCTGCCATCCGCGTCTGACAAGTAGTGGCAGTACGAACTTGTACGGAGAGTGGAGGCACTACCTGGACAACCCCAACAATATTCTAGAGTCCACAGTACGATGTCCTGCACCACTACTTGGGCATTGTCAGGGTAGACACCACTATGTCCTGGGCCACTACCCGTACCTTGTACCTACATACATCCACGTCCCCTGGGACCTACTTGTATCGGGGGGCCAATAGAGCCCACCTATAAATAGGTTTCGACCCCTCAGGTTAGGGGGTTGGAAAACTGATTGTGTGAGGAGACGTTTAAGAAATATATGATCTTTGTTCCATTGTAGTTCTGATTTTTCTGTTGATTAAAGTTCTTTCCATATGATTCTAAGCTATCCTAAGTATAATAATCTGAGTTTTCTAACCTTAAATCATTGACGAGTTCTTACCGTCAACATCTAGAGAAAGAAACTCTGTATTTTTCTACTTACACTTAAGAAACTCAGTTGACTCAAGTTCATCTGATCTTAAGTGTAGGATATATATATCACGACTCCAAGTGGATTAGGCTATTACCAATAAATTGGGGTTGAACCACTATAAAATTATTGGTGTCGTATTTTCTATTCAAGGTTTATTGTCATTTTGACATCTACTTGTCGTTGGCCGAAATCGTGGTCAACATTTTTGGTGCTTTCATTGAGAGCATGAAGAGAAGAAACACACTACTATCACATCATTATGGTGCCCAAGAATACCAATGTGGCATCTAAGAAGTCAGGCACATCAAAAGAGCTTGCTAGATCAGAAGGTCCTAGACCTCAGAACCCTGAGACTGAGCCTAGGGTCTTGCTCGAGGAGACGACTCCAGAGGTTGAACAACTCCAAGGATCAATAGGCGCTTTCCAAGAGGAGATGATGCAATTCAATGCTCGGCAGGAGTCTTTCGCTGAAGAGATGGCCAGGCAGAGAGCTGCGTTAGAACAGCAAAAACAGGATAATGCCAGGAGTGAAAAGATTAGGCGACAATAGGAAGAGGCCGATCGGCGACACCGCGAGGCTGCACTTGCTCTAGAAGCAGCCACTCAGCTCACCAGGGCCAATGCCCAGACCGCAGCACAAGGAGCAGCCACACAGGGAGCAAAAAATAATAATGCTGGTCGGAGGACCACTAACAGAGCCAATTCTCAGGGACTGGATAGAAGCAGGAGTAACCCCTCTGGTCGGGAAGATGATGGGGTCTGATCCAGAACTACCTCGATGCAAAGGGAGAACTGTAGAACCCCCTCCAGGAGCCACCGATCAGAAACTTCTAGATCAGGGAGTCACCGATCGGGCAATAAAAAGATTCCACCCAGACAGGATCAGACTAGGACTCCTCGAGATAAGAGGACTTAACAGTTCGAAGATGAGCATGGTCGTGATGAGGCTGATAGTCATCACACTGACCAGTCAAAGGATAAAGAAGACAATAACCCACAAGGAGGAAAAGACTACCCGGGGCGTACTGAAAAGCCTCCACTGCACCCCGACCAGCAGCGAGTGGTAGAGAGCAAGTCCCTCGTAGTAAGCCCTTTGAAAAAATCGAAAAGTACGGTGTTCGACCGGGTAGGAGAGCATGCTTCCCGGAAGGATCTAAGGGACGTTGTCACCAACAAGAGGAGGACCGTCCCGGTCAAAGGGAAAAATCTGAACCGCCCTACCAGTCTAGTAGAAATACTTGACGACAATGCACCAGATGGTAATGCCCGACCAGGCGGTCAAGACCTTGGAACTTCGTCAGTTGCACTAGCCATCCAAGCCTAGCTTGACGCTCCCGAGCAGATGCCACGACTCAAATGGCCCGAAGGCTCCTCCTTCTCCCATCATTCAAGATAGTCGCGGTTCCCTAAGAACAGGGCCGCGACTCGACATGAAAACCTTGTTTTTTCTTTGTTTTCTTCAAGCCAAAACCCTCCAAAAACATATCCAAATATAGCTAAAACTCAAAAGTAAAGCCCCCAATCAATTCAGTAGATCAAACCCAACAAAACCCAAGCAAAAGCTTGGCCAAAGATTTAGGGATGGAAATTGTTACCTCCATTGCCCCAATCGATGGTGAGCCTTTCCCCAAGAAATCCCGAGCCTATGCTAGCCTTGATTTCCCTTAAACCGTAAGAATTCTTATGAAATTTGAAGAAAAATTGTGTAGCCAAGTGAGAGAAAAGGGAGAACGTTTCCTCTGTTTTCTGTATTTGAGGTTACTTAGGCTTTAAGTAAATCTCGAGGCTCAAAGTACAAAAAACGTCGCGGAGGAAAAATGGTCAATACTCCCGGAATTCCCTCCTAATCTCGCTAACACCAAATATATCCTCAAATATTCATTCTCGTTACCTGATAACCCGGTAATGAATTAGATACCCAAAATACCTCTTAACTCACCTCGAGTCGGGTACTAGGTCTCGTTGTGACTTTCCCGCTAACTTGCTTCCTAGGATCGTCTTGTGACGGGTAACCCAAATACATCCACATAATAATGTGGTCTCACACATATATCACATATATGCCAAATATACCCATAACAGGCCAAATTACGAAAATTGCCCTTCTAATAAGAAACAGGCCAACATGCATATTTAATACACCTAAACATGCATATCTAGTAATATTATCATATAACTCACATAATTACACACATATATATCACATAACACATAATTTCCACAAATTGTCATCATGGTCCTTTAATCGAAGCCCTAAGCCTTATTAAGAAATTTGGGACGTTACAATGACCCTCTACTGGTTGTTCATAATTTGAGCTAGGTCTTAATGTACGTTAACCTCTCTCACTATGTTTTTATCAATTAGTTCCATTGATCCTTTAATGAACATTATTCTATAAATTTTATTATAGAATGAAATTTTTGTTCTCTAACAGAAATTGAGCGCTCTATGTTCAAGCCCCTAATCAAAACTTATTTTTTTCATCGTTTCCCAGTCCAATACAATTTATATTGTATACGGTACCTCTATTCTTTTGTGTCACTACCCTTAATAGTCTGGATAAATTGTTCTGTCTAAAACAGAAGATAGACCATACTCATAATATTTATTAAATAAAGCTCCCACTTTATTTAGCGATTACAGACAATTTTTATATTATTATCTTGAATTAAATCCTCTTGTATATATATCATTATACATTCACTTAATTCAAGATCACATCAATAATATTGGATCTTCATGATAAATGGCATGTATAATTAATACAATTATGAGTGTAATATATTAACTTTATTTAATTAACAATAATTGCTCATATAGAAATACTCTTTAAGGGCACATATCCCAACAAATAGACATCTTAGTAAATGTGTTGTATATAGTAGAGATTATATATGACATGACCGGTGAGAATTAATTATCTTTATAAACTTGCCGTTTTACATAAAGATTTAATTCTTATCATAATAGATTATCATTTATAGATCAGTCTAAATCTTGAGTATCCATGAACTCCTGTTTGTGTTTATTGGATCTTTTGATTCACTCGTTAAGGTTTCTTAGTATAATGAAGCTAATGAATTTTGCTTTGGAGAATCAATATCATGAATGGCTGGGAACATGATTTACAATAATGGAATCCATACTTTTCTAACGGATCGAATATTGCTTCCCTTAAGGGTTAATTCTGGAATTGAATAGTTATTGAGGTTAAATCTATAATTTTATTATAAATTAATTACTCGGTAGTGAATTAATGGTACTTAAGGATACAGAGGTAATTAGAATGGTAAAACGGTAATATTGACCACCTCTAATTAATGAATCAATAAATGAATGACATAACTACATTTATTGATTATATCAATTGACTACAAGAAAAAGCTCTGCAAATATAATTATATAAATACTTAGAGGGAAATTCCATATTTATAGTGGAGTTAACATAGAATTAATAAATAAGATTATTATATTAAAGAGTTTAATTAATAATCTAGTTTATTGGAACTTCGTATTATAGGTCCATGGTCCCCAGATCACCTCTGTTCTACACTGTCAAGGATAAGGATGTCAAAAGAAAGATTTGTAGAAAGAATGACTTAATTGCAAGGGAATTAATTTTCCAGGGCAAGGAAATAATTATGTTATAATTATGGGAAATTGATTAATTATGAATTAATTAGTTATTTAACTATATAATTTTTATTTTGAAAAACTATATGTTAAAATAAATATTAATCATGTTTGGATTAATATAAAAAGAGACATTAATAATTATCTTATTTATAATAAGATATTTATTTATTTATTTAAAACTGATATTTTAAGATAAACTTAATCTTGAATTAACTGATATTTATTTTGGGATAAATATATTGTCTTAAATATTAATTAAACAAACAAATGAGAAAAATAGGGATAACCCTAGTTGTGTAGGGCCACACGGAGATATTACATATCATTGTGATTTGAATTTTAAATTTAAATAATTTGTTTATTTAATTATTCTCTTAAATATGATTTAAATTAAATAATTAAGTATGTTATAACTGATCAATTTTATTTTAATAAAATAAATATAAATTGATTAAGTTAATTATCTTTATAAAACTAAAAGAGCCATACTTTCAGGAAGAAGTTGTTTTTAGCGATTAAGAAGTTTAAACTGTCAAACTCTCTCTTCGAAAATAAAGAGATAGTTTTTCTTGTAAAACCAGAGTTTTTAGCTACTATTCTGTTATTTTTTTAGTCGTAGCCTTGTTAGTGGAAAATGAGTGATTGCATAAGAATAAATTAATTAATTCTAGTACTATAAGAAATTGTTATGATAATGGATCGAGTCTACATAAAGCCCAACAAGATTTTGGGCTTAGTAAATTCGAAATCAGCCTAAAGAATTAGAATTTGTTATTAGTTATGGTTGGCTAAGATATTTGTGGATTAAGCTGTTATTTTATCTCTATGGTTATTAGTTATGGTTGGTTGTAGATTAACATGTTATTTTATGGTTAGTTAAGATATTTGTGTGTTAGGTTGTTATTTTATTGTGAATTAGATAATTAAATAGAATTTTTGTAACTTTAGCGTACTGTAACTTCAGACTCATTTTTGACCCAGTTATATTATGATTTTGGAAAATTAGTATTTCTAGAAAGTGGTAGATAATTGAATTATATTTTCAATGGTACAAATATTGTCTAAATCGAATGCCTACAGCTCTAGTTATGTTGATTTTACTCAATATGAGTCCAGAGTTACGAGATTTATAGGAAAGGTAATTTTATATCTCTATAATTTTAGAGAGAGAGAGGGAGATGATGTGAAAGGGAGAGAGAAAGGAAATGTAGTTAGAGGTTGAGAGATTATTTCCTAGGTAGTTTGATGGTTAGATTATTCCTCAATTATTTAATAGAAATATTAATAAGATAATGTAGAGATATTATCTCTAGAGGTTAGGATTCTATTTTATTTAAATTTCAAATTTGAGAGTCATTGGAGTAGAATTAGGAGAGAAGTTGGGACTCTAACCCTATAAATAGGCCTTTTATGCTATTCAAACAACTTCGAAATAGCTCTCAAGCTCTTGGTATTATTGTTGGAGATAGGCATTTTTGTGAATGCTCGGGATTTTAAAGTACTGATCTTTTGGTTCTAGGGTGAAGGTATGGTTTTATGAGGTTTAGAATTCTTGGAAGTATAGTTTTATTATAAATTTCTAATTTAAATCTTTTGTGTCATATATAAGGTTTTGGGAGAGATCTATTAGCACAATCAATCTCTTTTCTTCCCTTTTTCCACACAGAAGGTAAGGAAAATTAGGTAGTTTAGTTTATGACCTATTAAGTGATTTGTAAGACCCTAACATTTCAGCTATAAAAAGAGATAAGTGTGGCTGAACCTAAGGTGTTCATAAATGTACGACAGGCCTAAGTTGATGCCTGGTAGGCACGGTTGCCAAATTCGTATGACGGACCTAAGTTGAAGTCCGGGTCATAATTGCCATCCCTCTATAAGCACTTATCTTTTTGTTATACCTGTCTTGTTATTATAACCTATAATTATGACCTATGACCTAGGATATATTTTGATCTTGAATGATTAGTATAAATTAGCATTGTTATGAACTCTTGTATGAACTTATGATATGATTGTTATGACTATGTGATTATATGATTTGTTTGTTTGCATTTTCCTTAATGCGCTAAGAAGCTCACTCCTTATGTTGTTATTGTGCGGACAATTGAGGTTAGAATTGTCGGTGGCAAGTGAGACCGAAGGAGCTTAGTAATATGTCCGTGGGTACCATATAGTTGAGGAATGATCAACGAGCCTATGATTTTAGTTTTAAAGCATTTTTTTAAGTATCTTTATTTTTTATATTCAAATGTTGCTCTTTAATTTTATTACAAACCTTATTTTATTTTTTTAAAGACATGGGATCCTTTTGCTTATTATGATTTTCTTAAATAAAAAAGCAATATTTATGTTTATGATCCAACACTGTGTTCTCAGTAATATTATGAGAAATTAGAGCGTTACAAGTGGTACCAGAGCCACAACTATAGTTGTCCTAAACATTCTCACGAAATACACATGACAACTACAAAGGACCAACTCGCTACCAAGTAAGTATATTTTTCAAAATATGTTTGCTTATGTGAAATAATGTTTTTCTTTTATGATTTATTTTCAGACTTTAGCACAATGGACCCAATTGTTGTTAGAAAAGTTAAGGTAATAAGGAGAATAACCGATCCTAAAGATAGTATGGAACGAGGTTTTAATTGACGAAAGTGTACCAATCGAGGATAAATATGACATATTTATGGATAGGTTTTCTCGAAACTTTAGAATTATTGAAGATATTTACCAAATGGGAAGATATGTGAAGAGTACACCAATTAGCAAATAATCTTAGGGAAGGATTTCTTAGTAATGTTAATTTCACTTCAAGATTGATCTACACCCAAGATGATTGAAGACTTCACTCAGAATATCTTAGAATAGGGGTCCGATGTGGAGGATTAGAAGAATATAAGTGCATGATCGTGAATTTATTTTAGTTTAGAACTCTATTAGTTTGAAAATAAATTTGTATGTTTCAATGAAGTTTGTTATTACTTTTATTTTTATTATTTGAATGATATTGTTTAGTAAATATTTGGATATCATTGACTCAATTGAAAGTGTAAAGTTTAAATTCCTCTCTTATGGGTTAGCCAATTTGTGAATGCCCATTTGTTTTGCATTATTAGATTGGATCTAGTTAAAATAAATAACAATGAATAAGGCAAGGGTTCAACTTCCAGTCTTTTGGGTCCAAGTGGAAGTTAGGGGGCCTTAGTAGTGGAAACGATATACTGAACTCAGCCCTCCTCAATGAAAGATTCAATTGTTAAGGCCAGTTTACCCGAGTTGGACTTAAATGTAATAGGGTAGTATTTAGTAGATAGATGGATCCAATAGAAAGTAGTATAATAGGCTAAGTTATGAAGTCTTCTTGTTTTATTTGTCTTAGCTTTTATATTTTTCTCTTTTTGGGAAACTGAAAAGAAATATGGAGCAGGAACCAAGAAGATTAGAAAGACTAAATGGCCAAGAAAGAGGACAGGGAAGAGGATGAGGACGAGGAAGAAGAGTAGTCGCGACCCCCATATATGAAGAATTTCCAAATATGCCAGCAGCCCTGGAGTGCTAGAAGCACCTAATGTAGCGGAAGAACTGGCAGCGGCTGCTGCTTACTTGGAAAGAGAGAATGCCTATCTTAGGGCTGAGCTAAGGAGGGTAGAAGAAGAATTCCAAATAAAACAAGGACAACAACAACAACAACAACAAAAACAAGTGGCGCAACAAATCATTCCATTTGCCAATTGTTGTAGTTGGTAGAGCCTCGCTACATGGTAGTATATGAATGCTTCAGGAAGCAACAACCGCCAAACTTTGACGGCAGATCAGATCCAATAGAAGCGAAAGAATGGATCCGATCGGTGGAATCTATCTTGGAACACATGCGATTGGGGAACGAGGATCGAGTCTCATGCACCTCAAGTCTACGCAAGAAAGACGTCTGCTTCTGGTGGGTTATAGTAAAGCAAACCCAAGAAGTAAACATCACGACATGGGACGAGTTCATCCAAGTATTCAACAAGAAGTATTACTATCCTGCGATTCTAGCCACAAGGATGGATAAATTCATTGTACTAACTCAAGGGAATTCAACTGTGACAGAATACTCTAGAAAATTTGACTGACTGGCCAAGTTCGCAACGGACACTGTACCTACCGAGACTCTAAGAATTAAAAGATTCATAAAAGGACTAAAGCCAATGATAGCCCGAGACGTGAAGCTAGTTTGGGGAGTAACCATGTACGTAGAAACATTAGAAATAGCCTTGGAAGTTGAACAGTCAGAAGATAGAATATGTAAAGAAGATGCGGCCAGGAGGGACGCTAAAAAGAACAACAACAAACATAACGACCACAAGAGAAAAAAATATGGTGGTCAAAACCAGAAGGCTGACAAGAAAGGGAAAGACTACGTCGGAAGGCAATGGAATAAAAAGCCTTACATAGAATATCACCAATGCCAAATTTGTAAGAGAAAGAATTCATGAGAATGTCGATATAAGATCAAAGGATGCTTCAATTGTGGAGAAGAGAGTCATCTCAAGAAGGATTGTCCAAAATAGAGGAACCAAATGAAAGATGATAAGCTAGTACCAGCTAGAGTTTTCGCTCTTACAAAAGGTAAGGCGAAAACTGTAACATCCTAAATTACCTAATAAGGCTTAGGGCCTTGATTAGGGGGCCAAGACGAAAAACTATGGAATATATGTGATTTAATTATGAAATATGTGTTTATGTGATATATGTGTCCGACCACATTATTATGTTGATTTATTTCGGTTATTTGGCACGAGGCGATCCTAGGGAGCAAGTTAGCGGTTTAGAGGTCAAATACTCGGTTCGGGGTGAGCCTATGGGTATTTTAGTAATTTAGTACATTACCGAGATTTTTCAGGTAATGGGAAATTATTTAGAGACTATTCGAGTATATTGGAGATAATGGGAATTGTGAGGTGTTGATTATGATTAGCAGGTAAAGTGGTAATAGACTCATTTGCCCTTGAGGGCATTGGAAAGGACATTAGTGGGAAATGGGTATAATGGTCCTGTCCTTTCTAAGGAGTGACTTAGTCAGTTGGAACCTATCAAAACAAAGAAACAAAACAAAAAAAAGGGGCAAGGACTTAGCGATCTCTCTTTCTCTCATGCATTTCTCTCCCTTTCTCTCTATGTTGGTTTGGGTTGAAGAGGAAAGAAAGAAAAAGATTGGAACTCAAGCTTGGGAACTCATTTTCTAAGGGAATTAAGGAGTTTGAGGCAAGTTTGGGAACTATGGAGGCTTAAGGAACATCTAGGAATTGAATTAACAAAGGTGATACAAAGTTTAAGCTCTGAGTTTTTCTTGTGGTTTTATAGTTTTAGAGTTCCTTTTTGAATTATGAGTTTCAGTGGTGTTTTGGCTAGATTTTTAGGATCAATAAGTAGTATATGATGTTTGGAAATGGTTGTGAAGTATAGCTCTAATTATGGGTTGAAGTTGTGGTGATTTTTCTGAGAATTAGCTCGGAGAAATAGTGGAAAAAGCTGGGCTCGCAGGGTCACGCCGCAACCCTCATGAACCTAGGAGTCTGGGTGGTTCCCTGATCTGCCATTGCGCCACGGTGCCTGATGGGCTACACTGTGGCCCGTGTCTAGAAAAAGAGAGGTTCAGCTCTCTGACTTAAGGATAAATTAAGGCCAAGTTAGGTTTTGAGTGACAGGAACTCAAACCTAAGGGCTCGAGAGGGATTCTACTACCTGGTTTAGTAGAATTCGATGTTCCAGAGACTAGGACTCAGTCTAAAAGTCCATATTTACTCGATATTGATGAATATCATTTATTATGGTTATGACTACGATAACGCTAGGGCTCTGGAAAGGATCATGCTCGAGGGTCGTTCATATTTAACTGGTGCTTGGACCAAAGGTAAGAAAACTGCACCCGGTTTGCGTTTTGGGCTTGGCCTGATTATAGTGCATGATTAATGTTATGTTGATAATGTTCTATTAAACATATTAAATGCATTGTGTTTATCTATGCTATGTAATAACTGTTGGTTTGTGTATCTGATTGGAAATCTCAGCTTATAAGATAAAGATTTATCTATGTTATCTGATGAAGAGCTAGGCTTAATAGTCAAGGGTATAGAAGGTTCTAAAGGACTTGACTTATCAGTCAAAGGTTTAAAGACTTGACCTATCAGTCAAAGGTTACAGACTCAACTTACCTGTAGAAGGTTAAAGACCCAAATTATCAGTCGAAGGTTAAAGACCTTACTTATCCGTCAAAGGTTAAAAGAACCGACTTATGAGTTGAAGGTTAAAGACTCGACTTATCTATCGAAGGTTAAGAGACTCGACTTATTAGTTGAAGGTTAAGTGACTCAACTGATGAGTCGAGAGCTTAAAGGTTTGGCTTAGGAGTCTAGGCAGAAATGGCGTGCTAAATGCTGGTCGATATGGTTAAGCAAAACTGGAAGCGAGATATACACTTAATCGCCCCTAGGGTTATCTGGAATGTTAAGCATCAGATCTACTTTGCCAGTTCTAAGGCTGGTTATCTGAAAGATGGGCAATAGGCCCTAGTGTGACTCTATAGTCACTTATCTGGGTTGGTTGCATGCATAAGTAGGGTTATTACTGCTAGGCATGCTAATTATGAATCAGTGATCTGATAATGTACTACCTATAAGCATGATTTTGTTTTCTTGCTGAGCCTTGGCTCACAGGTGCTAAATGGTGCAAGTAAAGGAAAGGAAAAGTTTGACCCACCATGAGTTGGAGAGCATTAGGGGCGGGGTGTACATATGCGGCCTGCTTGTCCGCCACAACCGAGGTTATCAGTTTGAACTAAGGTTGGACCTTGATTTTGCCGCCTAGGTCAGCTTTTGTATACATTATTGGGGTTGTAACCATTTTAAACTATGTTGGGATCCCATGTATGGAAGTCAAACTCTTTTAATCAAATGGTTGACTTTTTAGTACCTAAACCTGTGGTTAATCATAATTACACGATTTAAGCCCAAATGACTTGTTTAACGAGTTAAGCACTATTGAAATTACACAGTGTATCGGTGTTGGATTAAGAGGATGTTACAACTTGGTATCAAAGCAGTTTAGGTTTAAAGGTTCCTCAAGATTGGCTAGGAATGTACACTTGCCGTTGTAGACAAGGTCGACTCAGGGTTTGGTAACTATTTATATTAATCTATGTTTACCTGCCTATTTGACATATTGATGTATTATTTTTATGCTTGATTAGGAAGCATGAGTTATACTGATAAGGTGTGGCCCTTGACTATTAAGTGTATGATAAAGATGTGCATATTAACACCATTACTGTTATGAATTTTTAGAAAAATGTGCTTATTAGCACCCTGATTGAGCATAGATACAAACTGACTTGCTTATTAACATGATTGTTGTATGTGAAAATTATTGAATTGCTTATTAGCACTATTATTGCATGGGTATGCTTAATTGTCCAGTTTTGGACCATGGGTAATGAGAATGAATATTTGAGGATATATTTGGTGTTAGTGAGATCAGGAAGGAATTATGGGGATTTTGACTATTTTACCCTCGAGGACGTTTTTGGGGTACCCCGAGCCTTGGTTTTTGCTTAAGGTTACTTAAGCTTGAAGTAACTTGACAGACACAGAAACACGTTCAAACACACACACACACACACACACACACACACACACACACTCTCTCTCTCTCTCTCTCTCTCTCTCTCCCGTTCTCCTTTTTGACACTCGATAGCATTTTTCGAGGGAAACTCAAGTTTTAGGGCTCGGATTCAAGCAAGGTTAGAGTCAACGATTCTAGGGAAGATTAAAAGCTTGATAGCAGGATGATTTATCTAGGAAACTACTTAATTAGAGGTAATCCAAGTTTTAATTTCAGAGTTTCTTAAGTTTTATTGGATTTTTGTGTTGTGATGAGTTTTTGATTCATTTGTATTTTGGGTTTTGTTGCCTAGGATGTACTGATGATGTTTGTAACGTCCCAAATTACCTAGTAAGGCTTAGGTCCTTGATTAGGGGATCAAGATGGAAAATTATGGAAAATTATGTGTTTATGTGATATTTATGAGTATCATTGCATGATTATGTGAGTTATATTATAATATGAGTTTATATGTATGTTTAGGTGTATTAAATATGCGTCTGGGCTCGTTTCTTATTAGAAGGGAAATTTTCGTAATTTGGCCCGTTATGGGTGTATTTGGCATATATGTGATGTATGTGTGAGACCACATTATTATGTGAATATATTTGGGTTATTCGGCACGAGGCGATCCATGAGTGCAAGTTAGTAGGAAAGTCACAATAGGATTAATACTTGACTCGGGTGACTCAAGGGGATTTTAAGTATTTAGTACATTACTTGGATATTGGGTAATGGGAATGAATATTTTAGGATATATTGGGAGTTAGTGAGATTCGAAGGAATTTATAGGAATATTGACTACGTTACCCTCGGGGGCATTTTTGGGACCCCGAGCCTTGGGCTTTACTTAAGGTTACTTGAGCTCAAAATAACCTGACAGAAACAGATATACGTTCAAAACACTTTCTCTCTATCCCATTCTCCTTTTTACCGTTCGTTGCATTTTCGAAGGAAACTCAAGTTTTAGGACTCGAATTCAAGCAAGGTTAGAGTCGTAACGATTCTAGGGACGATTAGAAGCTTGATAGAAAGAGGATTAATTAGAAAACGACTCAATAAGAGGTAATCCAAGCATTGAGTTTTGAGTTTTTAAGCTTTGATTGGATTTTATGTTTTGATGAGGTTTTGAGTTGTTTAAGACTTGGGTTTGATGGTTTTGGGCCATGGAGTTGATTGGGAACTTAGTTTTTGGGATTTGGATATGTTTGGATAGGGTTATGGGTGGTTTTGAAATGAGAAAGACGGAGGAAAGAGTTGGGTTCCAGGTTGGGTCGTGGCCCTGTTATTGGGCTCTGTGGCTTAGGCTTAACGAGGAAGAAGCGCCTGACTGATGGGCGGTTTGGGCCGTGGCGCCTGATAGGCACGCCACGACGTGAGGCCCAGGTAGAAAAGAGGTTGGGCCTCTGTCTTGGGCTGGCCGCGGCTTAGAGGCTTGGGGCCGCGATGCTTAGGGGATTTTTTGGCCTTATGGAGGTTTTGAGTGCGGGAACTCAAACCTAAGGGCTCGGGATCAATCCTACAACCTAGTTTAGTAGGATTTGACATCCTGGAGGCTAGGACTCGATCTGGAAGCCTTTATTTACTCATTATCGACGGGGTTCTATACTTGGTTGTGATTAGGTTATCGCTAGGGGATCGAGACCAGGATCATGCTTGAGTGTCGTTCTTATTTCACATTACACTTGGACCTGAGGTAAGAAAACTGCACCCATTACGTGATGTACATGATTAGGGCTTGGCCCGAATATTGAATATAGTTTTGATTGAGTGGTGGCCCTGTAAATGTGCTTGATTATGATTATGCCTGTGATTTTTTATTAAACATTATACACTTGAGAAAAGCATTGACTTATTAGTGAGGGACGACAATAGTGTTGAGCGCTGGTCAAAAAGCAATGACTTATGAGTCAAGGGCGTCAATTGCGTAGGGTGCTGGTTGATTTGATTAGATCTAATCAGGAGTGCATCATACGCTTGTCCAATCCTAGGGTGCTGGACCAGCTCCAAGGCTGGTTATATAGAGGATGTGGCAATGGGCCCCGGGGTGACTTATTATTCATAGATCCTAGGCCGCTGAGAACCGTTATGATTTATTAATCACGTAACTTGGGCAAAGAGCCCCGATTTGATTCAGTTAATCATTTATTTAGGGTATTTGGTCCCATGTGACACTGTAGTCATTTATATGAATGGTATGCATGCATGAGTAGGGTTATTACTACTTGGCATGTTTATTATGATTTGGAAATGTGTTAATCACTGCTTATGAGCAAGTTTAAGTTTTTTTACTGGGCCTTGGTTCACAGGTGCTACGTGGTGCAGGTAAAGGGAAAGAAAAATTGGACTAGCCATGAGTTGGAGAGCTTAGATGGCGATGTGTACATATGCGACCGCTTGACCACCACGGCCAAGGTTTCTTAGAGAAATTAGGGTTAAACCTTAGTTTTGCCGCTTAGGTTGGCGGGTTGTAAATTTTGAGTTGCAATGACCTTTTTGGAACTGTAACCAACTTTGTAAACATTATTATGGGATCCCATGTACAGTTTAATGTTTTAATGAAATATCCATTTCTTTTGACCAAAAATTTTAACCCTGGACCATTAATTACATTTAGATGCACGTTTATGGCCTAGTGACTCGTTTAGCGAGTTAAGCACTATTTAAAATACAAAGTGTAATGGCCTTAGCTAACCAGAGCGTTACAATGTTCTGAAATTGAATTATGAGCTTGGGTACGGTTTGGATAGGTTTTTGGAGGGATTCGGCTTGAGGAAAATGAAATAAAAATAGGGTTTTCATGTCGAGCCACGACCTTGTTCTTGGGGCGCAACGACTCAAATTGGACGAGTGAGAAGTAGGTGCCTCTCGGCTATTTGAGCCGCGACACGGGTGCAGTCAGGGATGAGCCTTGGGCTCTCTGACTATGGGATGGCTGCAACCCAAATGTTTGGGTCTCGACGATTAAGGGATTTTTGAGCCTTGGAAGGGTTTTGAGTGCGGGAACTCAAGCCTAAGCCTTTATTTACTGGTTTATTAGGATTCGATGTCTCGGAGGATAGCACTCGATTCATAAGCCTTTATTTACTCGTTTTTTATGGGATTCTATACTTGGTTGTGACTAGGTTATCGTTAGGGGCTCGCAACTGGGATCATTCTCGAGGGTCGTTCATTCGTAACCTGTGCTTGGACCATTTAGTGTCTCGGAATTTTAGTCTTAGTAACACATATTGCTAGCTTGTAACACATATGGCTGCAGTCAAAGAAGGAAAAACCACATATTTCTCTATATCAGGACAAGGGTTCTTGAGATATAAAGGACCAGTGTGTGTGCCGAATGATTATGGAATTAAGATGAAGATTTTAGAAGAGGCACACACTACCTCATACTTAGTTCACCCGGGGTCGACCAAGATGACTCACGACCTTAAGGCACTATATTGGTGGTCAGGAATGAAGAGAGACGTGGCAAAATATGTGTATGAATGCCTAGTAAGCCAACAAGTAAAAATGGAACACCAGTGACCTGCAGGCTTATTGCAACCGCTTAGTATTCCAGAATGGAAGTGGGAAGATATAGCCATGGACTTCATGGCAGGATTACCACGAACAAATAAGCAGCACGATTTGACTTGGGTAGTGGTAGATAGACTAATCAAGTCAGCTCACTTCTTGCCTGTCAAGACTATGTACACTGCAGACTAGTACGCAGACATTTATGTTCAAGAAATAGTACGACTACATGGAATCCCTAAGACCATCGTATCAGATAGAGGATTAGTGTTTACATCGAGATTTTGGGGAAGCTTGCAGCAAGCCATGGGTACCAAGTTAAGCTTTAGTACGACATTTCATCCTCAGACCGACGGTTAGTCCGAGCGTACTAAATAGATTTTAGAAGATATGTTGCGCGCTTGTGTACTAGACTTCGGAGGATCGTGGACTAAGTATTTTCCACTGAGAGAGTTCTCCTACAACAATAGCTACCAGTCAACGATCAGTATGGAACGATATGAGTTATTTTACGAAAGGAAGTGCCGATCGCCGTTACATTGGGACGAGGTAGGAGAAAGACAACTTCTTGGACTCGAAGCTGTTAGAGAGGCTCAGGATGCAATGGCACTGATTAGAAAGTGTATGCTCGCTGCTTAGAGCCGACAACAAATTTATGCGGATGCCAAGCGGGGAGATGAGGAATTCAAAATCGGAGATCAAGTCTTCTTAAAGATATCTCCTATGAAAGGAGTGAAGCAGTTTCGAAAGAAAGGCAAACTTAGTCCCCGATTTATAGGTCCTTTTGAGATATTGGACAAGGTGGGAACAATTGCATATAGATTAGCTCTATTGCCAGCTCTAGCAGATAGCCACAATGTGTTTCACATCTCGATGCTGCGTAGATATGTGTCAGACCCATCTCACGTCCACAAGTACTCCAGAAAGACTTGTGTAACGCCCTGGATAACCAAGATCGTTACACTGTGTGTTTGAAATAGTGCGAGACTTGCTAATCAAGTCATTTAAATAAAAATGTGAATCTAACGATACAAATAGGTTAGGTGTAAAATATTTTGGTCATAAACGAGTAACTTTCATTAGAATAAATGTTTGGTACATGGGGTCCCAAATCAAGGTTTAAATAACGTAATTACAGAATTTCCAAATCTTATAAATAATCAAGCCACTGTAATGGAAAAATACACATTTTAGGTTTCTGTCCCTGTACACACCCTCGACCGTGGCGGCAGAGCAGCTGACAATGTACACCTCGCCCCTAGAGCTCTCCAACCCATGGTTGAACCGCCTTACCCCTGCCTTTACTTGCACCACGTAGCACTCGTGAGCCAAGGCCCAGCAAGAAAACATAATATCATAATACCATCATTATCAATAACTGAGTAGTTCACAGAGCATAACCAAATGATTTACAAGACATTAATCAATTACCCAGCACACCATAGCATTCATTCAATCCAGGACATCAGTCAATAACCAATGATCTAGTTCCAGATAATTAGCATATCATACACAACAATTAGCAATAGAATACATGTCAAGCAACAACTAGGGTTAACGCCCGCAGGCCGCACCCTCTATTTAACCCACTGTCTTTGACTAGCTTAGGCCAAGCCTAGTGTTCACCCCACTGACTTCGGCCCGCTTAAGCCGTGCTCAGTGATTTTTAAGCTGTCCTCAGCTACTAGTGGCAGAGCTGCGCCCTATGTGCAAGTATTGATTTCGGCACTCTTAGGTCGTTTATCACCTGTCCCCGTGGCATAATACCACCTCATGACATTCATGCAATTATAGGGAGCTCTTAGTCCCAACATATTTACATGGTTTATCACAAACATATAACAGTGCATACAAATATAGGGAACACTTAGTCCCATCCTATCGACATAAACGGGTGCAGTTTTCTTACCTTTAATTCCAAGTGCTTTGATTAGGAAAGACGACCCCTGAGTACGATCCTGCCCCGAGCCCAAGCGTATACCTAGTCACAAGCATGATAAAGGATTCCATCAAAAAATAAATGATTAAGGATTTCCATACCAAAATCTAGCCTCAGAGACATCAAATTCCACCAACACACGGTAGTGGAATCGATCCCGGGCACCCTAGGTTAAGTTCATGCACTTAAAAACTCCAAAAAGGCCAAGAATTCCCTTAAGGGCCGTGGCTTAAGCCTGCCATGCCATGGCTTGCTCCCAACCAGAGGCCCCAGCCTCACCCAAAATAGACACAGGTCGTGGCCCTACACACCCCATGCCTCGGCCCGCCCTCCTTCTCCAGTACCATCTGTTCTAGAGGGACGCGACTCACCAAGAACTATGTTGCGGCCCAACCCCCTTAGAACCCAGAAAAATACCACTTCCATCCACCAAACTCACCCAAAATCATCCCAATAACATGTTCTAATTATCACAGTAGTTCAAGTATACTTCCAGCAGCAAAACCCATAAGAAAACTAGCCTAAGGACTCATCAAAATCAAATTTTAATCCTTGAAATTCAAAAGCTCATAAACCTCCTAAAACATCCAGAAATTCATAGAATTCAAGGCTAACCGTTGTTAAAATCTTACCTTTTTCTGAAGAGCAAATCCACCTAGAAATTGTAGAGCTAATCCCTAAGTTCCCAGCAATAGAACCTAACAAGAATTCAGCTCAAATCCTCACCTAAAGCATCAATTCAACTCTCAATATCAAAGACCCAAAAACACTTAGAACTCAGAACTTAAACATTAAAACCTTAATCCAAATCTTACCTCAAACTCTGCTTGAATCCACCATCAATTTCTGAGCTAATCTCCAATTCTTGTGAACCCTGCCCAAAAATCCCTTGGTTCAATGGCTAGGTTAAGAGGCTCCTTGAGAGAAAAGAGAGAGAAGAGGGAAGGGTCGGTTATGGCATTCTCTAAACACTTCTTTGCCTTTTGTCTTATCTAACTTAAGCTTCTTAGGTTAATCCCAAAGCTTGGGGTACCAAAAACATCCCCGAGGGTGAAATGGCACTACAAGAAATTAGGCCTTTACCTACCTATATTATTTGTGGGTAAAAGTCGTGCATGTGTAGGTAAAACCCTTTACCTACCAATGTTGACCAATAGCATATTGGTAGGTAAAAGTTAGTCGAGAAATGTACTATTACCTACGATTAGCATATTGGTAGGTAAAAATCGTGTGGACCCCACAAAAAATGAGTCAGCGGCATTTACCAACTGTTTGACGTGGCATCCTACGTGTCAAGTGACATGGCATTCCACGTGCCACATGATGTGGCAATTATTTAACGATGTGGCAGCCACGGTGGCAGATGACGTGGCAATTTAATATTGGGCCACGTGGCATTGACATTTACCTACACTTTTTCATATGTAGGTAAAAACATAATATATTAGTAGGTAAAAACATATAAATTTGGCTTATGATTGGGCCACGTGGCTATGATATTTACCTACACTTATACATGTGTAGGTAATAGTTTATGTTATTGGTAGGTATTACTTTTACCTACACTTAATTATATGTAGGCAATAATGTAATTTATTAGTATGTATATATTGAAATATTATTTTAGAAATTAGGCTGAATTTATTATTTATAAATGATAAATTAATTAAAAAACACACAACTTTTATAGAAGAAAATACATATATAACCAAAAGTTCATACAAATAAACATAAAAGATAATATCGTTCATCAAAGTGCATTGGTCATATTAATTATAATATTACAAACATTAAAAAAAACTGCGAATCATCTTGTTCATCTTGAATTGAAGGGACGGGAGAATTTTGGACATGTGCATCGGAACATTGATCTGACGGAGGCGGTGGCATCATATTGTTTTTACTTAATATTTCCACAACAACACTTAGTTGGTCATTTGTAGAATCAAGTCGATTATTTGTTTCATTAAGGCGTTGGGCTAGCTCTTCGTATGTTGGCTGAGTTGACTGAGTTCGATTGGGTTGGGAAGTAGTTGTACTTGAACTAGATCGACCCCAACCTTTCAAGTGTGCAGAAGAGCGTCCAAGAATGCGCTCCATAATATCTTTATGAGTTATTTCTTCTGGAGTGTGTTGAGCCCTTAACTCTATCATTTTATCCTATATATTCATTTTAGGGTATCATTAGTATAATGATAATTATAAATAAGTTGTAAAAAAAATTAAAGACTCATACTTACATATATTTCTGCTAAATCTGGTCCAGTCCATGTTCCCTTCTTCTCATCATAGTGTTTTAGATGCCAAGTCTCGATTTGGCCCGTGGAAGATGTTAACACCATTCCCCTTCTAATGTGATGTCGCGGTGTTGAAACTGATCCATTTCTAGACTCCCACCTTCTCTTTGAACGATTAACAGTATTCTTCAACGATCTTTCCTGAAAAAGAGAATAAGAAAAGTTAGTAAGACAAATAAAATTATAATTACAAGAAAATAAATAATTACCTTAAATTCATCGGAAAACCAACGATCACACAACATCTCCCAATCTTGTTGGCGATCATCCTTCAAATCAGGGTGTCGTGCCCTTTTTGCCATTTCCAATTCTTCTTCTCCTCGAATATCTTTGAAATATCCATGCAACTTGTACTTGAAATTCTTCCAAGCTTTTCTCATTTGATCGTCAATGCATTTTATAGTGGTCTCATCATGGCTTTTCATGCCTCCTAGTTTGTCATTATCAGTTACACATCGACTTATATTCGAAGCATATCCATCCGGTAATCTAACACTTCGAATGAATTTACAAAATTCCTTGCATTCTTCTTTAAGTATAGCTTGCATGGGGTTTTTCAATCTTATTGTTGGATGACTTCTTCAACCAAAGATCAGAGCAAATATTCAAATTTTCTAAATCTTTACGAGCCTTCAACGTGTCCTTTGATCTACCCTCAATATCTAAAAGGGTTCCAATAATGTTATCACACACATTTTTCTCTATATGCATCACATCAAGATTATGACGCAATAAGAGTTGTGACCAATACGACAATTCAAATAAAATACTTTTTTTACACCAATTCAATTCATTCTCTCCACGCTTACGCTTGCTTGAAGAATTACTTGGGGCCTTACCAGTTGTACAAGTTGGAACTTGTTCAAGTTGTTTTAAAATTTCAGCACCAGTAAAAGTTCTAGGTGGGGGACGAAACTCAGTAGCCCCATCATACTCTCTACTCTTTCGCCAAGAATGGTTGTTTCTCAAATAACATCGATGCCCCATGAAACATTGTTTGTCAGTTATTCTTTTAGATCTCATATCTTCCAAACAAACAGGGCATGCTAATTTCCCAGCAGTGCTCCATCCCGATAAGTAGGCATAAGCTGGAAAATCACTGATTGTCCATAAGATAGCGGCTCGAAGTTTAAACATACACCCTTCATATGAATCATACGCCTCAATTCCCTCCCATAACTCCTTAAGTTCTTCAATCAGTGGTCTCAAAAACACATCATAATCCTTTCCAGGAGATTTAGGCCCTGGTATTAATAATGACATGAGATAATTTGTTCCATTCGGAGAAGCCCAAGGCGGCATGTTATATGGAATTAATATCACAGGCCATAAGCTGTACGTGGATGTCATGTTTGAGAAAGGGTTAAACCCATCTGACGCTAGTCCCATTCGCACACTCCTCGAATCCACTGCAAATTCAGGGTATATCTTGTCAAAGTGCTTCCAAGCATCCCCATCAGCTGGATGACGTAATATACCGGGTTCATCTTTGCGCACCTCTTTATGCCATCACATAACCTTGGCAGTATGCTTTGAGCTAAACAAGCGTTTCAGTCGAGCCTTGATTGGAAACCATCTAAGTCGTTTATGTGGAATTTTATATCGCACATAACGACTAGATTTGCATATACGACACATTGTAGCATTTGCATTCTCACCATAAAACAATGCACAATCATATTGGCACACGTCAATTTGCTCGTACCCCAAGCCAACTTCAGATAGAAGCCTCCTCGTTTGATAATAACTTATCGGGCAATGATTACCATCGGGTAACATTTCTTTAAGACACTTCAAAAGGTCATCAAAGCCTTTATCTGTCCATTTGTTAATCACTTTTAAATTCATTAACTTTACGACAGCACTTAGGACAGAAAACTTTGTACAATTCTCATACAAAGGATTATGAACAGAATCTAACAAGGCATCATACTTGTCATTAGAATTGCAAGGGAATTCATTGTCAATGAAATCACTCGTTGGACCGATATCAAAATATGGACCACCAAAAGCATATTGTAAGCCTGCAGACAAATCATCGGTTGCTTCAGCATCCTCAACATCGGCTAGCACTTTATCTTCAACACCCTCTATTTCCTCACCATGGTGGATCCAAGTAGTATAAGTACTAAGAAATCCATGAGTGAGCAAGTGTAACTTGACCACATTCAAAGATTGTGATTGTTTATTCATGCATCGCCGACACGGGCATAATACCATTCCACTAGAGTTTCTGAACTCACTTGCAACACTTATGAAATTGTTTATACCAGCAGCGTATTCTGGTGATAACTTATCAAGTATGTGAATCCACCTACGATCCATAAGAAATCAACCTCTGTTGGTATTTTGACACTCCTCCTAGTAACAAAAACTAGCAAGAAACAAAAAAATTACTAAGTTTAAATTTTATGAAAAATTTATATAATTAGTACAAATTTATGATTTGTGTTTTATTTAAGAAATTATAAAAATTTCTTAATCTTATGAATTACACTTTTTCATAAACTAATTATGAAATTTTGTTAATCTTACGAATTAAACTAATTCGTAAACTAATTATGAAGTTTTGTAAATCTTATGAATAGATTCAAATTTTATCATAAATTAATTTTAATTTAAAATTAATTAATGATTTGACAACTATTAATTTCTAAATTTTTTGACCAAATTAATTCATTGTATAATCTCTTTATTTAAAATTTACTCTTATAGGCAAACTATTTTTGGTTAAATTTATTCATAAAATGTCATTATTTTATTTTTTGTTAATTTCTAAATTTTATCACCAAATTAATTTATGAATACTGTCAATTTCAAAATTTTATCGTATAATCTCTTTATTTAAAATTTACTCTTATAGGCAAACTATTTTTGGTTAAATTTATTCATAAAATGTCATTATTTTATTTTTTGTTAATTTCTAAATTTTATCATCAAATTAATTTATGAATACTGTCAATTTCAAAATTTTATTGTATAATCTTTTTATTTAAAATTTACTCTTATAGGCAAACTATTTTTGGTTAAATTTATTCATAAAATGTCATTATTTTATTTTTTGTTAATTTCTAAATTTTATCACCAAATTAATTTATTAATGCTGTCAATTTCAAAATTTTATTGTATAATCTCTTTATTTAAAATTTACTCTTATATGCAAACTATTTTTGGTTAAATTTATTCATAAAATGTCATTATTAAAAAAATCATTTTTAAGTTGATTATTGATAAAAAAAAATACTCATTGAAAAGAAAAAAGTTGATTATTGATATTTTTCTCAATTAAATCTATAAAAGCAAAATATATATATACATAATGTTGGTGGCACAAATTATCCTTAATAATTGAATTTTTTTTCATTGTTCAAACTTAATACAATGATAAACTAAATATAATATACAAAAAATTCCTATTTAAACTTGTCATTGTTCAAACTTGATACAATATTACATGAAGATTACAAATAAGATATCCCCACTTTAATCATCATAAAGATTTCATAAATTTATATAATATGAATTATTATGGGCATTTATATGACTAGGTATACCAACAAATACATATGGGCACAAGAAGCCACATAATCACCAAACATAACAATCATAATCATTTGTGAACATCATAGGCCAAAGAAATATATAAAACAAGACAAATAACAACTATATATATAAATCAAGAAACTAAAAAATATATATAAAACTAAGACAAAACATATTATATGTGACAACCAAAATGTCCCTTTTCTATATAGAACAAAACCCCAAACCAATGACAACCATATTATAACAGTGAACAAAATCAATAAAATCCCAACAAGATTAAAACTCAAACCAAATTTCAATGAACATGAACATATTAAAACCCCAACAAGATTAAAACCTAAACCAAGATTAAAACCCCAAACCAGTGACAACCAAATTATAACAGTGAACAAAATCAGTAAAACCCCAACAAGATTAAAACTCAAACCAAATTTCAATGAACATGAACATATTAAAACCCCAACAAGATTAAAACCTAAACCAAGATTAAAACCCCAAACTAGTGACAACAAAATTATAACAGTGAACAAAATCAGTAAAACCCCAACAAGATTAAAACCCAAACTAAGATTAAAACTAAACATGAACAAAAACCCCAAAACAGTATAGAATCCTAATCGGTAAGACAAACCACAGTGAACATATTCTATAAAATATACATCACAGATTATACTAAACACATTATATTAAATATACATCACAAAAAAATATTGAAGGCCTCAGAATAATGATCATCATCAATCGTTCAGATTAGTGGGGATTTAACCAAAATAAATCACAATGTTATACCTCAAAGCCGTCACCCAAGCCGTGTGAATCTCAAAGCCACCAAGCCTCTTTGAATCTCAAACATCCAAAGCCCTTAATCTGATGATCGACCCAAAACCCACAAACCCAATGACATAGCAAAAACCATAAGCCAAGAATATCACAAAAAAACCAACAAAAATAACTCACAGAAAAAATTATCACAAAATAAAACCCAATACCTAAACAATCAAATGACTTCAGAAAGGAAGGCCACAGTTTAGAAAGGGAGGCCACGGTTCAAACAGAGGTTGGCGGCTCTTCGATTACAGAGGGCGGGGGCTCGTATAACCAATCGTTCGAACGAAGAGGAGATAAACAGAGAGACGCTCGAGGTAAAGAAGAAGAGGATAGAAGCAACGAGTCGGTCGGGGAGAGAAGCAGAGAGGCGTTCGGGGTAAAGAGAAGCAGAGAGGCAGTCGAGGGAAGAGGAGAGAGGAACTCGATCGGGTGTGAGGAAGAGAATTAGGGTTAGGTTATATAAGGGTAAGGGTGAAGGATATAAAAAAGGATTTTATAAATCCTTTATTTAAAAAAAATTAAAAAAAATAAAAATAAAAATATAAATAAAAAAAAATGATACACGTGTGACACAATAAGTGGTCCACATGTTAATTAAGGGATGAGTCAACGGTCTGGTCAGCGTCCACATCAGCTTTATTGGAGGGAAATATTGGCGGGAATCAACATAAAATTTCCCTCCAAACATAATGGTAGGTAAAGCGTTTACATACGATTAGTAATGGTAGGTAAAAATAAAATTTATAACCCCACCTACTTTAACCGAGAATTTCCTACAAATATTTGCTACAAAAATATAATTGTAGGTAAATAATAATTTATCTACCCATAAATATTGGTAGGTAAAAAATTGGTAGGTAAAAGATGAATTTCTTGTAGTGTGGTAAATTTCCCCAGTATTCCCACCTAGGCTTCCTAACCTCAAATATATCTCCAATTATTTATTTCCATAACCCGATAACCCAAATAACTGTCTAATACCCAAAATACCCCTTGACTCGCCCGGAGTCGAGTATCGGGTCCCGTTGTGACTTTCCCGCTATTTGCTCCCTAGGATCGCCTCGTGCCAAATGCTGCAAATATAAATATATCCACATAATAATGTGCTCTCAAAAATTTGTCTCATTTAATCACGTTTATGCCCTAACAAGCCAAAAATTACAATTATACCCTTACCAACCAAATAGGGCCATGCTTATCCAATACTCATAAATATGCATCTCACACCATTAATTCACATAACCTCCAATTATGCCCTCCCGGCACACTAATCAAGGCCATTAAGCCTTATTAGTAATTGTGGGTCGTTACAACTATCCCCTCCTTATAATAATTTCGTCCTTGAAATTTACTCGAACACATCAGATAGTAGACCTCATACCTCTGACTATAATTCCCAAGGTCCAACGTCTTTAATCTTAATCCTCGACAACACCCAAATGTGAGTAACAATCTTGTTCCACAAGATCTTGTCTGATAGCTATACTTTCATTAACTTTTGCTTGCACATCAGATCTGCAGAAATTTCAGAGTCTGTTTAGTTCACAACGATCGTTTTATTGTCTGATACCATAAATACTTATGAGTCATCACCCCTACCAGGGTGAGATCAACTTATAGGCCCTTGGCCTAACCCTTGGTACAACCTCAGAATTCTTGTTGAATCAGGAATCAGAACTCCCCTTTCTTTCCCTGAATCATATACTTTTCCTTGTCTGCACTTACTTGGAGAGATACAAATCTCCCATCCTGGAACTTTGTATTCCAAAGTTAACAATTTACAAGTTCTTATGTCTTTTCAGATAGGCAAACACTCCCGCCTCAAGAATTCCAACAACCTCATTAATCTTTTCCTCAACCAATACTGAACCATAGTAACCACTATCTTTCATTTCTCTACTCTGCATAGCACTCCTTGCTTTTTATCTTATCAAGTCCTATGTCGTGTCATCTTAGCTATACTTCAGCATTCATCACCCTGACTGTCTCATCAACGATTACACTTTCCTTAGTATCCCAAATGCTTACACATTCTACGCCTAATCCCTTGGCATAACAGTTAAACCCTCAGATTGTTATCCTATCAGTAATCAATCAATAATTTCAGATTCCCACTCTATTCTCTTCGTTCTCTAATTCCTTTCCAAAACTTGGAAAACTATAGGGTCTCAGCTTAGCATTATCAGTGCCTTGTCCCGTTACCTTACTTATAGTCTAATGTGGTCCATTCCTATGACCCACCACCAAGCCACTTTACCTTTCAATACTCAAGCACACTAAATTATGTCACCTTCTCAAACTTCCCGGTACAACATACCCTAGGAGGTGGAACGATATCCATTTAGAATTCTCATCTCCACGCCCAATTCACATCGGATCATTCATCCGATTCTGGTACCCTAACTCGTAATACTTTGATAGGGTTCATCCCTGTTTCCACCAAAACCATCACTTTGGATTCCATTGTCCAAAGGAATACGTACCTGTTCATCACCTCACATTGTGGCTATACCAATCTCAATCATTACCTTGTCCAGTCCGTTGTAATCTGTGGCGTTCTTTTAAACTGACACACACCTCCCAAGTAAAAGATCCGTCTCCAATTAAATCTCCTCCTCATACAGTCGAGGATTTCTAACACCAACCATCCATCCATTACGTTTCACTAAATCTTAGTCTCAAGGTTATCCTTCTTACAAATGACCAAGCACGCAAATACCTTATGCTATACATACATCGCTAACTTAACGTCCCATGTATATTGACCATGTTCCCATTCTTTTACCTCCCGCGAGGCACAATCCATCCTCTCGTCAGTCTGAGCCTAGGCGTGCCCCAACCATTGATGCACCCCTCATAGTTTCATACCTTTATTAAAAATTGGGTCCTTTATGCTACCCTTCAGTATTCAACCATAACACGCTTATCCCTACATCACCAAGTACCAATCAATTCTTACCCTGTCTTCTAAACTTTTAATCTGACACTATCCATTCAGTCTAACTTCAAGTTTTATTGTCCCTCTAATCTCTAGTGTAGCTGTCTACGAAGATATTTATGTAATAGATGAGGCGTTTGCCAGTCTTATTGTGCTCCCTATCCTTCAGACGTTCTTCAGCAGCTTCTCTGTGGCTTTAGATCAAATCTCTTCATACCTATCCCCTCTTCATCTTGTAGCACTATTCTGAATACCCCTGGCAAGACCAAACAGACACTTCATGGAGCCTTACCTATGACCCTGCTTCCTTAGTACTAACATCATCAGTGTGGTGGATGTTCGCTTTCCACTTCTGACTGAAGAGTAATCCAACATACCACCAATAAACCTGAAGGGGACTTGTCCATACCGTTCTTATATCTTCTGCTTGAAGAACTTACCTGTGTTGCTGAAGCTTGAACCAGTTAAGAACCTTTGTTACCAGTTTATCACACCCTACTCGGCACAAGTAGTAACTCCTGAAATGTCTCTTCCCTTGATCTCCAGCTGGTAATAACAAGATCGTAGATCAATTCCTGAAGACATTGTCCCGTCTTGCAACCGGGCATCCCACAATGCCAACAATTCCAACAATACAATACTCTGTCTGATTCACCCCGAGGTCAAACTTCTTCGACTACTTCAGTAATTCTTTCTGTCAAACCAGTATCATCTTCCACAATGTCCCTGATACTGAACCTACCTGTAGCCTGATCCTGAAGCATACCCAATCTTCTATGTATACCCATCTGAATCCCTACTGGTCAGCTTAGTTTCCATTCAGTTCAATTAATGTACTCCAAGTGATATTCCCCTACAATCCATGGTTGTCTCTTAACAGATTAACTCTCACTCTGACTCATGTCAAGGCTTCCACATGACAAGCTCCATTGTTCTCTCCATGAACCTCTCTATTACTTGTATTCTAATTCCTCTTCCAGAAGTTTCAAATTCCTCCTCGACAAATACTAATATCTTCAGCCTCCCGCACAGTACCCCTGAGGCACATTCTCTATATCTAAATCTCTCTTAGGACATTCTCAACTCCGAACTCTTCCAGCTCGTTATATAACCAAAAACGTGAACTATCCAGTCAACTAATCATCTTCGAGGAACTAGCCTCAGGCTTCAAATGTAACTAGACATTCCAGCTTTCTGTTCCCTAACCACGAGAAATCCATCCTAACATAGCAAATCATTCCATGTAGAAGTCATGCCCTCACTTGGCATCTTCCCAGGTGGCATCCCCTACCTCTGGTGCATACTAAATAACTTTACTAGTTCCCGTCACTGTCCTGATGGCTGTCTTGTAAATCAGACCCCTTTCTGTCAAAACTAGGAGCCATAGAACTGTCTGGGGTTCTTCCACCTCAATTACCGAGAATCTATCCTTACTGAATTCCACCAATGGAAGTATTGTCTTTTGCATCTCCTACCCTACGTCATTCATCTCTATACCTCATTCCCAAGATCTCAAATAACATGGCCCTCACTGCTGCCTAAACACAGATGTGGATCTCATACATTGGTACGACCCTGACGCTCTGGACCATTCCAGAGTTTGATCCTTAAATTGGTCATCATCGTCAGTTCCACTCGCCTGTAGCAATTTCCAAAATGAATTTCCAAAATGTATCATTCCAAATCAAGCTTATAAGCCTATTAGTCTCCGCAGCTCAAACTATGTCCTTATAACCTCTTTTATCATATCATCATCTGAGTTATTTCCAACCCATCATGCCAAAATACACAAAACAGCTTCTTCTCTAGAAAAACATGTTGTTCTACCATCTAGTCTTAGCTATTAAACCACACCGCTTACTCACATACTAGCGAACACCTGCTGCAACTTTCAGGGGCAGATGGAGGTTTCCAACCCCAGCTATCATCTGCAACCTCCTGTAATACAATGTCAAGTCCACTTAACCATTCTGGACACAACCAATTTGAATTCATCTGCCACTGCTGACTAAACTCCTTAGCCCTAAGGTTCACACTCTGAACCAAACCACAACCAGATCCAAATAACCACAATATTCATGCACACATAAAGCATAATCCGCAACTTTACGCATTTGGCTACCAAATTATTACTACCACATATATTCACACTCTACCATGCTTCCTACAAGCCAATAAACAAGTATAACATTTAAATTCAATTCAGACAGTTAACCACATACTCTCCGTATGTAAATCATTATCCAAGTATTCATTCACATGCAATAGCAATGCTGATCGACATGCCTCAATCCCATCACACAATAGTCAAGGGCGAGGCCCTATCAGTTTCTCATGCCCCCTACAATAATACAACATAATACATTCATATTTTAACCAAGAACTTAAACATATAGTCTCATATATTCAATTACAGAACCCTGAGTCGAGATTGTCTTTAGCGGCGAGTGTACATGTCCAACCTATCTTTAGGAAACCTTAAACCTAGGACGCTCTGATACCAAGTTGTAATCCCCTGGATAACCAAGACAGTTACACTGTGTGTTTGAAAAAGTGCGAGACTTGCTAATCAAGTCATTTAAATAAAAATGTGAATCTAACGATACAAATAGGTTAGGTTTAAGAGATTTTGGTTGTAAACGAGTAACTTTCATTAGAATAAATGTTTGGTACATAAGATCCCAAATCAGGGTTTAAATAATGTAATTATAGATTTTCTAAATCTTATAAATAATCAAACCACTCTATTGGCAAAATACATGTTTTAGGTTTCCGTCCCTGTACACACCCTCGACCGTGGTGGTCGAGCAGCTAACAATGTACACCTCGCCCCCAGAGCTCTCCAACCCATGGTTGAACCGCCTTACCCTTGCCTTTACCTGCACCATGTAGCACCCATGAGCTTTTAAACCTAACCTGTTTGTATCGTTAGATTCACATTTTTATTTAAATGACTTGATTAGCAAGTCTCACACTATTTCAAACACATAGTGTAACGGTCTTGGTTATCCAAGGCGTTACAACTTGAGTTACGAGGAACGACTAGTTAGCATCCTAGAAAAGGGGATGGAGGAATTATGGTCTAAGAGTATTCTAATAGTCAAGGTCCTATGGAGTAATAGTTCAGAACGGAAGGCAACGTGGGAGTTGGAGGAAGACATCTTAGCATGGTATCTGGAATTGTTTGGTAAGTAAATTTCGGGGATGAAATTCTTTTATGTAGGGGAGAATCGTAGTGTCTAAGAATTTTACTTGGCTAGGTAATGGTAGTGGTAGTGGTAGTGGTAGCGGTAGCGGTAGTGGTAGCAGTAGCAGTAGCAGTAGCAGTAGCAGTAGCAGTAGTGGTAGCAGTAGCAGTAGAAGTAGCAGTAGCTGTAGCAGTAGCAGTAGTAGTAGTAGTAGCAGTAGCAGTAGTAGTAGTAGTAGTGGTGGTAGCTTGTAGTATTTTAGTTTTCGTGGTAATTGGTTCAAGCCAGGATTTGGTTGGAAGTAGTAGTGGAAGTTTGTAGTATTTTAGTTTTCATGGTTATTTGTTCAAGCCTGGATTTGGTTGGAAACTCATAGAAACAGTTATATATTTTATAAGTTTAACCTATAGTTTAGAAATATTAATTATAACTTAAGGTTTGATTAATATTGTTGGTTCTAGGAATATTATTTATTATAACCTAAGGTTTAGATAGAATTAATAAGAACGTGACACTTGTCACATGCTTGTTTATTTTAGGATTTAATGATTTTAGATGAATTAATTAATAATTGATGAATCTGGAAGCTCTAGAACCTTCCAACAGCTGTTAGGATCATGTTTTACTCAGTCAAAGTTGTTCACACAAATTCAAAATATGCTAAAAGAGTGCAAAAATGTGTTTAAAATATCAGCGTATGCTGATATATCGCAGCTATAGGGGCCGATATGTCGCCTACAAGAGATACGAAAAATATGTCGACTTCGCACGAACGAAACCACTATAGCTCGGGGCATAGACATAGGTGATATATCACCTAGGGTAGGGCAATATATCTGCCCTTGGGTCAGTTTTTGAAACATCGTAGAATCTTAGCTAGAAACAGCCCTTAACCACTTGGACTTGCTCTTGAACGTTTTTGACCGAGTTTTGGGCGTCTGTTGAAACGAAAATTCAAATATTTTCAATTTATATTCATTTTAAAATGGGTTAGTTTCACTCCTTGAACTCTATAAATATGACCTAGTACTCAGCCATTTCATTCAAGGATTCTTCGGAGCATACAAGCTGCTAAGATTACTTTAGAGAGAAAACACTTGGGTTTTGGGTTAAAAGCTTTTCCAATCAAAGCTTTTCTAAACACTAGGGAAGTAAGATAGAGTGACTTTTCGGTATCGAGGTGTAGATCGGAGTTCTAGATCATTCAAGGTATTCTTATCCTCAAATTTAGTCCCTCATATTTCTTTTATTTTCTTCCATTTTTCTTTCAGATCCTAACTTGATTTTATGACTTTTTGATTAGGTATTTAAGTTCTTGAAACTTAAGGTTCTTTGGTAAGTTTCTACTTTGATGGTTTAGTTCTCTTTTTCATCTCATTTTCTTTAGAAACTCATGGTTTTTTATGTTGGTTTTAGGAGTGTTCCAATCCCGTTCTTGTCTCCAATATCCCAGATTTTGGTAAGGAAAATATGTTAGATTATATGTGTTTATATGATGTGTTATGATATGTTTATATACTATTATATGTGGTATGTATATATGCATAAACATGTTTTGTAGTCACTTGGGGCTTATAGTTGCTTAGATAGCAAACCCCAAGATTTTTATCATTATCGTGGATCAGAGTTATGATTTACCCTACCTCGATTAGTAGACTGAGGACCTAGATGGTTTTATCACATACCACGACAATGAGTTAATGGCCATTAATATTATAGTCCTATATGATATACGTTTGTACGTCATATGTTTTATAGTATATGTTTTATGATATAGTCTTATGATTTATGATATATGTTTTTAGTAGATTTTCCTTGTTGTGCATTAGGCTCATTCCTTTTATTTTAGATAATGCACGAAAATGAACTTGGAAGGCGTGACAGATTCGTGGCAGCTTAGCATGTGTATTGAGGATGGATGGATTGAATGGACTGCGGGAAGATCAAGGATCACGTTGTTTAAAGTCTTTTAATTTATATTTTATGTATTTCTACACTTAGTATTTAAACAATTGATTAAATTTTATGTTTTTTAATGTTTTATGTACTAAACAATGGGTGCCCATACCTTATTTTGTATTTCGTACCGTATTTTGGATTTTTAATAAAGTTCTAATATTTTATGTATGTATGTATTCCAAAATAGTAGTTTTTAATGGTCCGAGGTCTAGAATTATTCGGGGCATTACAGACCAAAGGTAAGAAAACTACACCAAATACGTGATGTACGTGACTAGGGCTTGGCATGAATGTTGAATATAGATTTGATCAAAGCTTGGGCCTCTGAGAATGCGCATGATTATGATTATGATCGTTGATTAAGCATGTTGAATGCTTTGTTTCTGGATATTTGATATATGATATATGCTTGTCTGCATTATCTGATTGAGAAATGCTTGACTTATGAGTCAAAGACGAAAATAGCACTAAGCACTGGTCGAAATTCATTGACTTATAAGTCAAGGACGGCAATAGCGCGTTGAGCACTGATCATTTTGGTTAGACTAATTAGGTGCGCATCATACATTTATCCGTCCTAATGGTCATGGAAAACTCAAGGCCAGGTACTCTAAGACAGCTCCAAGGCTATTTATACAGAGGATATGGCAACGGGCTCCGGGGTGACTTATTAGTCCCGTATTCTACGGTTGGGCCCTAAACTTGACTTATAAGTCAAGAACAGTATTAGTACGTTGAGTGCTGGTCAAAAAGCATTGACTTATAAGTCAAGGGCAGAAATAGTGCGCAAAGCATTGGCCGATATGGTTAAGCTTAATCAAGAGCACATCATACGCTTGTCCGACCTAATGGTCATGGAAAACTCAGTGCCAAGTACGCTAGGCTAGCTCCAAGGCTAGTTATATAGAGGAAAGAGCAAACAGCCCCAGGGTAACTCATTAGTCCCATATCCTAGGGCGTTGAGCCCCAGTATGATTCATTAATCATGTATTTCAGGCAACAGGCCCTGGTATAATTCTTTAATCATTTAATGAATTGATGCATGCATTAAATGATGTTGTAGTCATTTATATGAATGGTACGCATGCATGAGTAGGGTTATTACTGTTAGGCATGCTTATTATGATTTGGTAACGTGTTATTAACTGCTTATAAGAATGTTTAAGTTTTCTTGTTGAGCCTTGGCTCACGGGTGCAATATGGTGTAAGTAAGGGGAAAAGAAAGCTGGACCATCCTTGAGTTGGAGAGCTTTGATGACAATGTGTACATATGCGGTTGATCGACCACCATGAATGGGGCTTTTTAGAGGAACTAGGGTCAAACCCTATTTTTCCGCTTAGGTCGGCTAGTTGTAACTTTTCAATTGTAATTATCCCTTTTAAATGTTAGTTTGGGATCCCATGTATGAAAGTAAACATTTTTAGTAAAACGATTATACCTATTGACCAAAAATTTTAACCCTAAACTATTAATCACGGTTAGTTACACGATTATGGCCAAATGACTCATTTAGCGAGTCTAGCACTATTTAAAATACATAGTGTAACGATCCTTGATTAGGAGGGTGTTACAGGTTGTGCCACCTGTTGTGCAATGTTATTGTTAAAATCGAAGGAAGAGAGTTACCAGTAGATTTGATCGAGTTAGACCTTAAGGATTATGATGTAATATTAGGCATTGACTAGTTTGCAAAACATGGGGCAACGACAGACTGTAGGGTAATACTGCCAACTTTCAATCAAAAGGCAGAGAACAGTTCACCTTCAAAGGAGAAGTTTCTCAAACTCGCATACCATTAGTCACAGCTCTCAAATATCAACGGTTAATTAGTAACGGTTTCCATGCATTTCTAGCCAAAAAAATGGACAAGTCATGAGAGATGTAGCTCGAACCAAAAGACATACATATTGTGTGCGAATTTCCCTTGGTATTTTCAGAAGATCTACCAGGATTACCTCCGAATAAGGAAATCGAGTTTGAAATAGAGTTGGCACCAGAGACTACACCAATATCGAAATCTCCTTATAGAATGGAAACTACTGAGTTAAAGGGGTTGAAGATGCAGATGTAGGAGCTATTGGACAAGGGCTTCATCTGGCTGCTTAATTCTCCTTGGGGTGCAGCAAATCTTTTTTTCAAGAAGAAGGACGGGAGCATGAGGATGTGCATCAACTATCGAGAGCTAAAAAAAGTGATGATCAAGAATAAATATCATTTTCCCTGAATAGACAATCTTCTTGATCAACTGCAAGGATCTACAGTATTCTCAAAGATAGATTTACGGTCAGGATATCACCAGCTAAGGGTACGAGAAGAAGATATCCCGAAGACTGCTTTCCTAACCAAATATGGACACTGCGAGTTTTTGGTAATGTCTTTTTGGCTTAACAAACGCACCAGTCGTGTTCATGGATCTTATGAACCGAGTATTTAAAGACTACTTGGATAAATTCGTAGTAGTGTTCATAGACGATATATTAATATACTCAAAGACAAAAGTTGAGCATGAAGAGCACCTATGATTGACGTTAGAACGGCTCAAGAATCACCAATTGCACAACAAGTTTAAGGAATGTGAATTCTGGCTAGAGAATGTGGCATTTCTAGGAAACATCGTGTCTAAAATGGTGTGGAAGTATTTCCAGCAAAGATAGAAGCAGTAAAGGACTAGCCCAAGCCCAAGAGCGCCACTGAGGTGAGGAGTTTTCTAAACTTAGTGGGATATTAGAGACAAATTGTTGAAGGGTTCTCCAAAATTTCTACACCCTTAACAAATTTGACAAGGAAGCAGAAAAAATTCACATGGATGGAGAAGTGTGAAGAAAGCTTTCAAACACTAAAGGAAAATCCCATATCAGCCCTAGTTCTATGCGTCTCGAATGATAAAGGTAAGTTTTTCGTATATTGCGATAAGTCAAAACAACGTCTTGGATGCGTTTTGATGCAAGATGGGAAAGTGGTCGCATACGCCTCGAAACAGCTAAAGGAGTACGAGCAGCGGTACCCGACCCATGACTTAGAATTAGCAATCGTGGTCTTCGCTTTAAAGATTTGGAGGCACTATCTGTATGGGGAGAAGTGTGGAATCTATAAGGACCATAAGAGTTTAAAGTACTTCTTTACACAAAAGGAGCTCAATATGAGGAAACAGAGGTGACTGGAGCTAGTTAAGGACTATGATTGTGAGGTGTTGTATCATCCAGGAAAAGCTAATGTCGTGGTAGACACAGTTAGTAGACAGAGTTATGGACGCGTATCGACACTTTGGGGGATAGCACAACCCTTACAAAATGATATAAAGAAGTCTGAAATTGAGTTAATAACTGGACAACTAGCTGAACTCATGATCAAGTCAACACTGAGGAGGAAGTTAAGGAGAAACAACAAGTGTCCACCCCGCCCTAATCAAACCAGGGATGGAACTAGTGTCTAGGGCACCGTATTGGATAGCTCCAGCAAAGCTGAAGGAACTAAAGGTTCAGTTAATAGGTAAGCTAGTATTCTCCAAGATGGATCTTTGATTTGGTTATTACCACCTGAGGATCAGGCAGGAGGATAAGCAAAAGACTGGCTTTTGTATCAGATTTGAGCGTTATGAGTTTTTGTCATGTCTTTTGGTTTGACTAATGCCCTAGTTGTTTTTATGAATAGATGAACATTGTGTTCAAAGATTATTTGGATTGGTTTGTGATCTTATTTAACGATGATATTGTGGTATACTCTCAGTTAGAGATTGACCAAGGCCAAGGAACGCTTCAGAGGTCAGAAGTTTGCTTGGATTGACAGAGTTCTCAAGGATTGTTACCTCATTAACAGAACTGACACCCAAAATCAGAAGTTTGCATGGTCAGATAAGTGTGAGAACAACTTCCAAGAAATGAGACAGTGATTGATGATAGCTCCAGTTCTGAGTCTTCCTACAAATCAAAACAAGTTTATGGTTTATTGTGATGCCTTGAGACAAGATTTGGATTGTGTTCTTATACAGACAGAAAAAGGTGATTGCCTATGCGTCACATTAGTTGAAAGATATGACCAGAACAAGAGTAAAGTTACTAGTGGGCCAGTTGGCCAACATTATGCTTAAGTTTACTCTTTTAGAGAGAATTAAAGGAAAAAAAACTGTTGAGTGACCCACAGATGGGAAGGATTGGGGGGATGTCTTAGCCGGAATAGCTAAGGGCTGTGTAGTGTCAAGCATAAGTTTATTGTGGTATAAGGATCGGACTTAGGATCCGATGGACACTGGGATTAAATGGTAGATCCTGGATAAATCTCATACTACCCCTTATTCTCTTCATCCAGGCACCGTGAAGATGTACCAAGATCTGAAAGCTTTATGTTGGTGGCCTGGGATGGAGAGGGACGTAATTGAGTACGTAGCAAAGTTCTTGACTTATTAGCAGGTCTAGGCAGAGTATCAAAAACCAGTAAGGCCATTATATCCTTTGAGTATTCCATAGTGGAAGTAAGCGGACATCACGATGGTTTTCGTGGTGGGATTGCCCAGGATGTGGGCTAGCATGATTCAGTATGGGTCATTATGGACCGGTATACGAAGTCAGCTCACTTTGTACAAGTGAGGATGAACAATATAGTTGACCAGTATGTAGGTCTCTATGTGAGAGAGATAGTACGCCTTTAAGGGACTTCAAGGTTTATCCTATTGGATATGGACCCTATCTTTGCTTCCAAGTTTTGGGGAAGGTTACAAAAAGTGAGGAGTACATAGGTAAAATTCAGTACTGCTTATCAACCTCAGACTGATGGTAAATCAGAGAGGATTATCCAGATATTAGAGGAAATACTGAAAGCAAGTGTATTGGACTTTGAAGGGTCCTGGAATGAATATTTGCCTCTAATAGAATCTTCCTATAATGATAGCTACCAGTTGATTATTGGAGTGGCACCTTATGAGATGTTGTATGGTAGGAGGTATAGATCGCCCATTCACTAGGATGAGATGGGTGAGAGAAAGTATTTGAGCCCTGAGGTAGTTCAGAGGATCACTGAAGCTATGGAAGATATTAGAGCTCGGATGCTCGCTTCTTAGAGTAAATAGAAAGTTATGTTGATCTGAAATGCAAGGATGTGGAGTTCCAAGTGGAAGACTATGTCTTCCTTAGAGTATCACCATGGTTAGGGGTAAGGAGATTTGAGGAAAAAGGGAAAGTTGAGCCCTAAATTCGTAGGACTGTTTGAGATTATGGAGAGGATCAGTCAGGTGGCCTATGGATTTGCCTTACCGTCGGCACTGTCAGTCGTACGCAATGTATTTTATATTTCCATGTCAAGGAAACATGTATTAGATGAGACTCATGTGTTGAGTTATGAGGATCTGGGACTTCGGGTAGATCTCTCCTATGAGGAATAGTCAATCCAGATATGAGACAGAAAGGATAAGGTTATGAGGAACAGAAGTATACCTTTGGTTAAGGTATTATACAGAAACAAAGCAACCTGGGAACTGGAATAAGATATGTTAGATCTATATCCCGAGCTATTCAGGTAATATTTTGAGGACAAAATTCCTATAAGGAGGGGATAGTTGTAACGTCCCAAATTACCTACTAAGGCTTAGGTTTGATTTGGGGGCCAAGATGGCAAATTATGGAAATTATGTGATTATCTATTTATATATGTGCATCATTATATGATTATGTGAGTTATATTATAATATAACTTGATATGCATGTTTAGGTGTATTAAATATGCATGTGGGCCCATTTTTGATTAAAAGGGAAATTTTCGTAATTTGGCCCATTATGGATATATTTGGCATATATGTGATATACGTGTGGGACCACATCATTATGTGGATATATTTGTGTTACTCGGCACGAGGAGATCCTAGGGAGCAAGCTAGTGGGAAAGTCACAACGGGACCAATACTTCACTCAGAGTGAGCCAAGGGGTATATTGGGTATTTAGTACATTACCAGGTTATTAGGTAATGGGAATAAATATTTGAGGATATATTCAGCGTTAGTGAGATTAGGAGGGAATTATGGGGATTTTGACTATTTTACCCTCGAGGGCATTTTTGGGTTACCCTGAGCATTGGGATTTGCTTAAGGTTACTTAAGCTCAAAGTAACCTGACAGAAACAAAAAGTACGTTCAGTATTCTCTCTCTCCCGTTTTCTCATTTGATGCCCATTAGCGTTTTCGAAGGAAACTCGAGTTTTAGGGCTTGGATTCAAGCAAAGTTAAATGATTCTAGGGAAGATTAGAAGCTTGATTGCCAGAGGATTATACTGGAAAATGACTTAATCAGAGGTAATCCAAGCTTTAAGTTGTGAGTTTTTAGTTTCTTAAGTTTGATTGGATTTTTGTGTTTCGATGAGTTTTTGATTGAATTATAACTTGGGGTTTGATGGTTTTGGGCTGCTAAGTTATTTGGGAGCTTTGTTTATGGAATTTGGCTATGTTTGGATACGTTTATAGAGGGATTTGGCAAGGGAAAAATGAATAAATATATGAGTTTTCATGTCGAGTCGCGACCCTGTTCTTGGGGCGTCGCGGCTCAAATCGGTCGAAAGAGAAGCAGGTACCAATGGGCTATTGGCGCTGCAGCGCTGGTGCAGGCAAGGAAGAGGCTCGGGCCTCTGACTTGAGCGAGCACGACTCAAATGTTTGGGAGCCGTGGCGCTTAAGGGATTTTTGGCCTTGGGGAGTTTTTGAGTGCGGGAACTAAAACCTAAGGGCTTGGGATCGATCTTACTACCCGATTTAGTAGGATTCAACGTATCAGAGGCTAGGACTCAGTCTAGAAGCCTGTGTTTACTCGTTATTGATGGGATTCTATATTATGGTTATGACTAGGTTATCGCTAGGGGCTTGGAACCTGGATCGTGCTCGAGGGTTTTTCATTTGTAACCTGTACTTGGACCAAAGGTAAGAAAACTGCACCTGGTATGTGATACATGTGATTATGGCTTGGCCCGAATTATTGAACAGGAATATTAATAGGGCATGAAAGCCTGAGAATGTGCATGATTATGATTATGCTTGTGATTATTGATTAAGCATGTTGAATGCTCTGTATTTGGATATTTGATATATGATATATGCTTGGTTGCATTATTAGATTGAGAAAGGCTTGACTTATCAGTCAAGGGCATGTTGAGCATTGGTCGATATGGTTATGATTAACCTGGAGCACATCATTCGTTTGACCGACCTATTGGTCGTAGCAAACTCAGTGCCAGGTACGCTGGGCCAGCTCTAAGGTTGGTTATGAAAAGGATAGGGCAATGGACCCCAGGGTGACTTATTAGTCCAATATCCTAGGACTGAGCCCCAACAGTGACTTATTAGTCAAGGATGGCCTTAGCACGCTGAGTGCTGGTCGTAAAGCATTGACTTATTAATCAAGGATGGCTTTAGAACGCTAAGTGTTGGTCGTAAAGCATTGACTTATTAGTCAAGGACGGCCTTAGCACGCTGAGTGTTGGTCGAAAAGCATTGACTTATGAGTCAAGGATGGCAATAGTGCACTGAGCTCTGGTCGATATGGTTATGCCTAACTAGGAGCGCATCACAGACTTGATCGACCTATTGGTCATGGAAAACTCACGCCAGGTACGCTGGGCCAGCTCCAAGGCTGGTTATACAGAGGATACGACAAAGGGCACTGGGGTGACTCATTATTCCCATGTCCTAGGCCGTCGAGCCCAGTATGATTCCATAATCATGTATTAGGGCGATGAGCCCCAGTATGATACCATAATCATGTATTCTGGGCATTGGACCCTAGTATGATTCATTGATCATTTATCTTGGGATATTGGCCCATATGACGTTGTAGTCATTTATATGGATGGTATGCATGCATGAGCAGGGTTATTACTGCTAGGCATGCTTATTATGATTTGGTAACGTGTTATTAACTGCAAATGAGCATGCTTAAGTTTTCTTGCTGAGCCTTGGCTCATGGGTGCTTTGTGGTGCAGGTAAAGGGAAAAGAAAGATGGACCATCCTTGAGTTTGAGAGCTTAGGTGACGATGTGTACATATGTAGCTGCTCGACCACCACAGCCGAGGTTTTAAAGAGGAACTAGGGTCAAACCCTATTTTGCCACTTATGTCGACTTGCTGTAATTTTTTCATTGTATTTTAGGATCCCATGTATGAAGTAAACGTTTTAGTGAAACAATGGTACCTTTGACCAAAAAATTTAACCCTAAACTGTTAATCATGTTTACTTACATGGTTATGGTGAAATGACTCGTTTATCAAGTTTAACAATATTTAAAATACACAGTGAAATGGTCCCTGAGTAGTAGGGCGTTACAGAAACCACAAGGGAGACACTTGGAAGTACCCTATGGTACTTCAAATGGAGGATGATCCTAAACTTTCCAAAACCTATATTCTCAAAGGACTCTTAGTTTTGGAAAGAGGCCATAAATGATGAGATGGATTCAATTATGTCTAACCACACTTGAGAGATTGTTGATCTACCATAAGGATGAAAGCCAATAGGTTGCAAGTGGGTATTCGAAGAAAATACAACACTAATGGGACCATTCAAGAAATACTCTAAGGCTTGTGATGACTATGTCATCTTAGTGTGTCTATATGTTGTTATTAAGTAATGACATGAAAGACATAATAGAAATGAAGAGGTTCTTATCTTCTAACTAGAAGATGAAACTCTTTAGAGAGGTTGATATGATACTAAGTATCAAAGTTAGAAGAAATGTGGATGGGTATGTCTTAGGTCAAGCTCATTATGTTGAGAAAATGCTTGAAAATTTTGGTCATCTTAATATCAAAGAGGAAAATACACCCTTCGATTCAAGTCTAAAACTTAAAAAGAATGAAGGGAGAGTGGTGGCTCAATTAGAGTATGCAAGGGAAATTGGGAGCTTGATGTATGTCGCACATTGTACTAGATTGAATATTACATTTGCGATTAGTAAACTAAGTATGTTTACTAGCAACTCAAGTATCATACTTTGGGAGTTCGTGGAAAAAGTATTTGGATACCTTAAATGGACCAAAGAGTTATGCATCCAATATTATAAGTTTCTTAAGATACTTGAGGGATATTCTTATGCAAGTTGGATATTCGGTGTAGGAGAGAATTTCTCCACAGCCGGTTGGGTGTTCACCCTTGGTGGGGATATCGTTTCTTGGTGATCTAAGAAACAAACATGTATATGTCACTCAGCCATGGATTCTGAGTTTGTAGCTCTAGCAGCAATCGGCAAAGAGGCCGAGTGGCTAAGAGATCTAATGTTGAAGATACAAAAATCTAGGTTGATGTATCGACGATTTCAATACATTGTGATAATCAAGCCACTTTGATTAGAGCTTACAACAAGATATATAATGGGAAGTCTAGACATATAAGTCTAAGACATAATTATGTGAGAGAATTGATTGATAAAAGTATCAAATCAATTTCATATGTGAAATCTTGTGAGAACTTAGCAGATCCATTTACCAAATCTCTTGGGAGAGATTTGGTGAGTTCTACAAATAAAGGGATGAGATTAAAACTCATTGACCAATAGATTCCCCAATGATGGCAACCCAGCTCAAATCTTGTATACATCATGTGTAGAGTTCAATGGGTAAGAACAAATCATTTATAAGGGAATAGTTTCAACATTAACAACTTAAAAGTCCCATCAATGATGAGTTAGTATTGGTTGCTACCGGACATGAGAGTTATGTAGAAAGCATATCTAAAGGTAGCAAAGATGTTGTAAGAATTTTACCTATGTAAACTCAGAGGTGGTGCTGCCTCTCAAGAGAGTAGGAGTTTTCTCTCTGGATGGTTCATGAATGGATCAAGCACAAGGCCATAAAAGTATTAAGCGCAAAAAGTGGGAAAGACCTGAGTAATCAGCTAGAGGTGTGTGAGACATTACCAGTTTTTATCACTAGGAATGTTGGGTTCAATCGTTTTAGTATACCTTAACATTTTGGTAGAAGCTTTGTAATGTTTTCACTAAGATAAAGCTCAAACCCAAAAGGTACTTTATTTTATGCACTAATATTGTTTGGCTAGAGGATTGAGGATGTATTTAACCAAGTGGAAGATTTTTATTGTTGGTTAAATGGATTGGGACATTTATAAATCATATTTTTGGGTCCAAAGTACTTCTTTGGAGTATATGAGAGTACCCAAAAAGTTTGGGAGAATTTGGGGATGTTTTGAGACAAGTTTTGGAGTGCCAAGTCAGAGGCATCGGTGATGCGTCTAGAGGCGACACGTCACTCACCTTTGAAAGAGGTACTCAGGCGACGTGTCACCTGGGTTGGCTGTACAAATCCATACAATGACGTGATTTGGCTCCAAAATTAAAATTAAAATGCTCTAATCTCATTGGTTGAGTCTAAGGAGGTTCCTATACTATTTAAAGGGCCCATTTGAGTTAATTTGTGACTTGATCTCTCACCCTCTCTCTCTCTCTCTCTCTCTCTCTCTAGCTTTCAAGATAACTAGTTCTCTTCAGGATCTTCATCAAGAAAGCTTGACTTGTATGAAGATCCAATGCTTATGAATCCCAAACTCGTCCCATTGTTGTAGCTTCAAGAAATCTCAAGGAGGAGGCTAGGAATAGAGATTTTTGGACAACAAATCTTCATTTGTGCAAGCCTTGTAACATTTTATGGTTCACATAAAATCTTAGACTTGTGATTTTATGGTTTAAGGTTATTCATCAACAAAGGTCTACTCTACACTTGTTTATTTTTGTTTATGTACTTTACTATCTTCTTCTATTAGAGTTCAGATTACTTGTGTTTATTGTTTTGATTTTTAATACAAAACTAAGGTTATAAGCCTCTAACCCTCAACACTTTCTACCCAACTTTTAGAGCCCATTAGAGTGAAAAGACGCCCAGAAAAATACTTAAATTGCAAGGAAAATAAAGGAGCACAAGGAGGAAGGATAAGAAAAGAAAAGACCACTTGAGACACCAATTTAGCTTGTTTCGTTTTACTCTTTTCTCTTAGTAATTTAACGTTTTCTTTGTATTTTGTGGACAATTTCTGAATAAATTATGGGTATTTTTTTATGTTTAATCATGAGCTAAACTTTTAATAGCTAGGTTAATTAAAGAATCCTAATATGCGACTATTGATCACCAATGTGACCATTGATGCTTGTAAATGGTAAATTGATATTTTATTCATTCAAGTGGTTTTAGTGCTTATTACTTGCTCTTGTTTGCTCACCAATTATGGGTAATTGTGTTAATTTTAATACTAAAAATGTTAGGATTAATAGACACAAAATTTGAATGGTACAAGATTACTCTCTTTGATTGTAATTTTTAATGGTATAGATATATATATATATTTATATACATATATATTTACATTGCATAATCTTTAATTTTGGAATTGGTTCTTAAAAAATTATTCATAAAGTTTAATTGGCATAGCCATATGTTTAGTTTAATTAAAGAATTATTACCATAGCGATTTTGACAAAAACCTATGAGCTTATTTGGAATTCTTCATTAATAACACTCAGTTTACTATTGTTGGGATTAATGCCCTTTAAAGCATATGTATTGAACAATGTTTTATAAAATAAATAATTGAAATGAATTTTTTTGCATATATTGATTGTTTATTATTATTGATAGAATAATATTATATGAATATTAGAAAATTCTTAAGTTCGTTATTGTGACTACAATCTTGTATTGGTACGAGATGATTAAGATTGTAGGGAACGAATTTAAATAGTTCGCAATAAAACAAAGTTATATGGAATCTTTGGATTAAATATTGTAAGTACGGTTCACTAGTGTTGTGAATACATGTAATCTAGATCTGAATTACTGATGTAGTATGACATCTTAGTGGAGGTACTTTGTATAAAGTGGTTATACTTGAACGGGACCAGATATGTGATTAATACTTTACTTATACCATTTATTTTATAAGTATTAATTAAACATATCAATAACATGATCATATACAAATTGATCTTAATCCTAAAGTTATTATGAACTCCTAATTATGTTTTATGAGTTCTTCGATTCACTCGTTATGGTTTGTCAAAATGATCAGACTGAAAACTTTTGTTTTTTGGAACACAATTATGTAAATGGCTGGGGACATAATATATTGATCTGGAATCTATACCTTTTCGAGAGGAATTGAATAATTGTTCTCTTAAGGGTTGGCTTTTGGAACTAAAAGGTTATTGAACTCATATTCATAAATCAATTTATGAATTAACCTTCACTAGTAAAGTTAATGGTACTTAAGGAAACCAGATATAATTAAAGATGTTAAGCGGTAATTAACTCTTACTTTAATTATGAACCATTAATAGAGAATAGAATTTTATGTAATGATTAAATCGATGGACGTTTTTTGTACTTAAAAGTACTTAATAAATAAATGTCTATAATTACAAGATTGCAGTCTCATATTTTAAGTAGAATAATATTGAGATTAATAAATTAAGATTATTATATTAAAGAGTTTTAATTAATAATCTAAATTTATTGTAACTTGAATTTATAGGTTCATAGGTCCTCGAGATGACTCTGTCAATATTATTCAAGGTAAGAGTTGAAATTGGGAAAAATCAGATAAATGACATATTTGGAAGAAATTTGTTCTTCAGGGTCAAATATGTAATTGAGATAAATTAATTAATTAATGTATTAATTTTCAAAAATATTAAATTTGTTGACCCTCGATTTGGCCAATGACACAGATTCAAATATACGATAGGAAACGAGACAACAATTAAGAATTCAATCTAATGGAAAAGAAGAAAACACCAATGATTTATAGTGGTTCAGCCCCAAAGAATGGTAATGACCTACGTCCACTTAGTGATATTATTAATATTAAATCTCAAAGCCGTTATCAAAGAACTAGGGTTCTTGAGTTTCACAAACCTTGGGAGAATTACAATGAAACGGTGGATAATCGCACTATAGCTCTCTCTCAATATTCAGAAAAAGATTCAAATATCCCCCCAAAAGTCCCCTCCTTGTGCTATTTCATGCATATTTATAGGCTCAAGGAGGGTTACCTGGGCCAATGGGCCTTTAACTTTCCTTAATAACCGCAAATGAAGGTAATAAAGAGGAAATATTCAATGCAATTATTATAGGATTACAATCTTAGAAGTAAATAAATCAAATTATACGACCAGTCTGGTCGTATCTAATAGTTAAGCCTGACGAAGTGATGTGCCTCTGGTCGATAGTGAAACAACACTTCCGCCACGTGTCAACCACGTGTGAGAAATCCTTGCCACGTCATCAGCAGCCATTTTTTGGGTAAACATTTGCCCCCCAAGTTTATTTATTGCGACCAGCAATAAGTAAACTTTGGAAACCGACCTTTCGCTTACTCCATGAAACTTGTCAGAGCCGCCCATGCCCTCTTGGAAAAAGCAATTAATCATGTCTAATCAAGCCCTTTCGGTTTCCCAAAAACTTGTCTGATAGCTATTACACTTCCCCATACTCAGAAAAAAGTAATTCATGATTACCTTTTTTATCGTGTCGCAGTCACTATATATAATACCCCAAATCCATATTTTTACTTTTCACTTGCCATATTCTTGTCAAGAACTCCTAAGAACCTCGACTTTCAGAGCCCAACAAATTTGAGGAGCTTTCATCGCTGTTCTAAGGCTCCACCGTTTGGACACTCAAAGCTCTTGTTTCAGGCCCCTCTTTTCATCCAAGTAAGTTTTACGAACCTCTTGGACGTTTGAGATGCCATGAAAAGCTATTTTTTATGTATTCAAATCTGTGTTCTTGACTGAAACTATTATGGGGTAATGGGCATATTGATCGATGCTTGATAGGGAAGTGAAATAGTGTTGTATAGGAGTTAAGAGTGAGTTTGATAGTCGAGATCGTAGACTTAGGGTGTAAAATCGAAGCAAAAAATTTAATTTTTAGGCTAGTTGAAAAACTAGGTTTTTCCCACCCTCTCGGAGTTGAAAAAGTTTTCTCTGAAAAAATTTTTACTTCCGCTTTTCAATCTGTTTCTCAAACTGCTCGTATAAAACTTAGTGTTTTTGCTGGAATGATGCTGGCTGTATAAAAGCTTAACTTTTATATGCGAGCAGTGTTATTCTAACTCTCAGCATAAATTTTTAGGCTTTACGTTCTCATCTCCCCCTTTCTCTGTTCGCGGCTTTTCATGCAAGATCCATGGGGAGGTGAGAGACCCATCGATGACGACTTGCTAGCTCAATTGCTCGAGGATGAGGAACAACCATCGTTATTAATACCTGAAATTCCATTTTCTCGTGCCACTTCAAACACTCCATCGACCCTCATCCAAAATATGGGTCGAGCAAAAACTAAAGCCCAGAAAAAGAAACCTTCCAATCCTTCAAATCAACCTGCTCCTCGAGCTAAAATTCCCTCAACCAGTAGTCGAGAAAGAAATATCCCCGACCCTAGCATCCAAACTCACGCTCAACTTCAAAATTCCATTCAACCAGATGTTGAATGGTATGTCGCCCCTTCTAGCCGAGTAACAATTAGGATGATTGAAAATTATATTAAAAAATACAGACTTCCTTGGGTAACCTTAGTCCAACCCACCAAAGACCAAAGGGAAAACTTGCCTAAAGGCGCTTTCAGCGCCTGGTCGAGGTATCACATCGAGGCAGGAGCTATCCTGCCTCTGCAACCTTTCTTCCAGGGAGTGGCCAACTATTTCGGGGTCGCTCCTTTTCAAATAACCCCTGATGGATATAGAATGCTCTCGACACTCTATATCCTCTATAGCCATAAGAAATGGCCTGTCTCCACACCACACGAGGTCAACTATCTGTTCGACCTAAAATCCAACCCCAACCAAGAAAACACAGGGTTCTTCCACTTCGGTCACCAGGAAACGTCTCGTACTTTCCTGAGTGACACAACTTTTATTTCCAATGTGGGGAGGTACCACCTTGAGTACTTCCTGACTACGGACATGGTTGCCAACAATCTGGCCTTCACCCAATGAGGTAATACTTTAACATCCCTGGTCGCTTATTTTTCTTTAATTTTTTCCTGCACTTTCCTTAGATTTTTAGCGCCTTTCAGGCCCATGGCTGCGACCAGACCCTACTCCAGACATGGAGGTTCAATCAGCCCTCTTGGCCAGTATGACTGACGTGGAGAAGAGCGCCAAGCATCTGGTCACAGAGGCTAACCTTATGCTGGTCGGGCTTTTGGCTCCTCACCGGGATGTGAGGGAGTCAACAGTGGGAAGTGCCACTGGCGAGGAGATTCCCGAGTAGCACCTAGACGTGTCACAACCTCAAAGGAGGAGGACAACCAGAGTGACAATCAGGGAACCCTCTAGAATCCTGCGAGCTGCTGCTCCCCCCGCCCCACTGGGAAAGGGAAAAAGGAAAGCCACCGAACCTCCCGCTCCCATCGACGAATCTTCAAATGAGAACGGTGCTGATCTCTTGCTCTTAGATAGTTTGCCAATTCCCTGTCACTTATTTGATGGGGATGGCAACTTTAAGTATACTCCAAACTTAAGTTCAAATTTCTTTGAGGCAGTAAGTAGTTCAGAAAGTAATGTAGCTACCAGTAGTTGTAGCATGGGTACTTTACTTATAATCTCTTTATTTTCACTTTTATTTCCTCCTATATATCTTGTCTCACTGCTTGTGTTGTTTCTTTTTGTGCAGATATGTCATCTAAAGATGTGTTCGAGCATTACAAAGTTGTCGTTGCATCTTCAGGCAGGAAGAAAGACAGCAAAAGGACTTTGGGGAGAGCAGTAAAATCGCCTCAAAGAAGGCCCAAGCTGAGGACCCTCCAGCCACTGTCCCTTTGAAGGAGAACACGCCACCTCCATCGCTACTCGAGCAGCCAGCCTCAACTTCTCCGGTCGACCAAGACGCTTCTCCTCCAACACCTGTCGACCAACACCCCACACCTCAAGACCCTACCAGCCGAACACACCACACTCAGCCTTCTCAGCCTGAAGGCTCTCTATCCAGCTAAGCTAAGGAGAGGATATACAAGCTCTCCAAACATAAACGCAGTCAAGAGGCCATTGATGGCACTATTTCCATGGAGACCGACCAAATACTCAACCGGGGGCTGAATGAGATAGTTAGCGTAAGTTATTTCCTGATGTTGAATAATTTGCTTTTGATTTTCTGCCATCACCTTACCCTTTTCATCTGATTCTAAGGATTGCTGACCATGACCGCTGGCTGGCACCGTGCGGGTGCAATGGTGTCCAAGACCAAAAATTTTGACACCAGGCTTGCTAAGGCTAAGAAAGCGCTTGAAGAGAAAAATGCTGACCTGCTCGAGAAGAACAATGAGCTAACCAAGCAGAATGGTGAGTTGCTTGAGAAAAGCGCGGAGCTGTCTAAGCAGAATGAGGGAGTGCTCGAGCAAAAAGCCACTCTGAACGAGGAGTTGCTAGAGAGTCGGAAAGCCTTGAAGAAATCCAATGAAGACAAGGAAAAATTTAGGGAAAGCGCCAAACTCAACGACCAACAATCCAAACAACTCGAGCTTGATTTGATTGCTAGCAAGCAGGAGACAGAGGAACTGGAAAAGTGCATGAAGGAGCTTGAGGAACTCAAAGCCAAGAACTTGGAGAAGTATAAGGAAGCCACTCATCTTTACTTCTACGAGTTTTGGAAGCACAACCGGAAGGCTAACTTTAGCTACCTGTCAGATCGCTTAAGGCGGATTCTAATGTCTCAGTGTGCCATTCGCCTGGAGGAAGAAGAGAGGGCTAAAGTTCCTGCTTTCCCAGAGATCTCGCTGGCAACAGGGATAGATGGTGCAGATAATGAAGTTGGCGCAGCTGTTGACTAGGATGCTCCTTAAGACCCTCCAGCCTCTTAGTCTTTTTCCTTTCTATCTTTTAATCTTATAATTACACAACCTATGGGTCGTGATGTAAAGACACTTTAATTTTCTAGTTAAAATTTTATTGCTACATGGGCAGCTTTTACTTTTAATTGAACATTTACACCCGAGCAGTAACTGCTCACGGTGTAAAAGGTTTCCTTACGATATTATAATATTTGCCTTTTATTATAACATCTGTTCGCATGACTGAACTTAGCATAGTACTTTGGATTGATTTAATAAAATATAAAAAATTTGAAAAATACTCTAAGTACCTTAGCATGCTTTCACTTATTTTGCTCATGTGTTTACATACCTTTCGATATGCTTTGCTTACTAGATGCCTTATATGCCCCCCAAGTGATTGAGGAGCTTTAGGTCCTTGGTCACTTGCCTGGACCAGAACCTATTCGAACATTATTGGTCAGAGCAAAATAATTAAAATGATAATACAGCAAAACAACACACGTAATGAGCAAATACTTGTAATAAATACAATAATTGGCAAGAATGACTGGTTGCGCGCAATCCCTTATATTTCCCATAATAAATGGACAGAACATGTCTGTACGAGTGATCAATAAGATCTTATACTTATAAGCGATTAGTCACATAAAATGACCAACCCTTTTTCATAACTTGTAAAAAGTAAAATTAATAAAAGCCAATTCTTTAAGAAGAATTGTTTATTGATAGTACTTGCGCAGGTGTTCTCCATTCCAATAGTGAGGAATGAGATCTCCATTTAAGCGAGCAAGTTTGTAGGTGCCTGGATGGAGAACTTCTTCAATCTGGTATGGTCCTTCCCAATTAGGTCTGAGTACTCCAACAACCTGATCGCGGGTATTTAGGAAAACCCTTCAAAGTACTAAATCTCCGACATTGAATTTTCTCTCACATACTTTAGAGTTGAAATACCGGGCGACTTTTTGCTGGTACGCAGCTACTCGGAGTTGGGCTTGTTCACGTTTCTCATCGATCAAGTCCAGGGATTCCATCAGTAGTTGGCTGTTAGAGCCTTGATCTTACGTTATTTTGCGATGTGAGGGCAGATCTAACTTCACAGGCAACATAGCCTCATACCCATAAGCCAAAGAAAATGGAGTATGGATTGTTGTTGTTCGATGAGAAGTTATGTACGATCAAAGGACTTCAGGCAATTGCTCTAGCCAAGCACCCTTAGCTTCTTCTAGTCTTTTCTTCAGGGTATCCTTTAGCATTTTGTTGACTGCTTCGACTTGTCCATTTTCTTGGGGATGAGCGACTGAAGAAAAGCTTTTGATAATCCCATGTCGTTCGCAAAAAGTCCGTGAATAAATCACTATCAAACTGCGTGTCGTTGTCTGAGACAATTTTCCTTGGCAATCCATAGCGACAAACAATGTTTTTAACCACAAAGTCCAGCACCTTCTTGGTCGTTATGGTTGCGAGTGGCTCAGCTTCAGCCCATTTAGTGAAGTAGTCGACGGCAACTACAGCGTACTTGATGTCGCCTTTTCCCATAGGTAGAGATCCGATAAAATCTATCCCCCATACTGAAAACGGCCACGGACTTTGCATCTGTTTCAATTCATTAGGGGCTGCTCGCGGGACTTTTTAGAATCTCTGGCACTTGTCACATCTTCGTACAAATTCCATCGAGTCTTCATTCATTGTTGGCCAGAAATACCCTTGCCTCAGGATCTTTTTTTATAAGCTTTGCCCCCCAGCGTGGTCTCCACAAAAGCCTTCGTGTACCTCTTTCATCAATTCTTTGGCTTTCTCTTTCGAAACACATCTCAGGAGTGGCATTGAGTATCCCCTTCGATACAAGATTCCATCGACCAGGATATACCTAGCAGCCTGTCGCTGAAGGGTCCTAGCTTTGTTTCTGTCCGTCAGCAACATGCCTTGCGTCAGTAAAAAACAACATCACGCCTGCCCCTACATGATGCTCATTAGAAGAGCCGTCTGTAAATAACTTCCATGAGGGAGGTTGATTTTGAAACTCAGGCTCTTTAGTCTGCTCACTAGCTGTAAGTTCAGTGAACTCTGCAATGAAGTCATCCAGGGCTTGCCCTTTTATCGCTACTCGCGGTAAGTAAGAGATATCGAACTGCCCAAGTTTGACTGTCCATTTCAACAATCTTCCCACAGCGTCTGGCTTTTGCAGAACTTGTCGCAGAGGCTGGTCGGTCAAAATGGTGATTGGGTGTGCTTGAAAGTAAGGCCGCAGTTTCCTTGAGGCCAAAATTAAGCAATAGGCTAGCTTTTCGATGGGTGGGTACCGCTGCTCTGCTCCAATTAGCCTTTTTCTTACATAGTAAACGACCTTTTGTACGCCTTCTTCTTCTCTTTCTAAAACAGCACTAGCAGCGTACTCTGTAATCGCCAAATAGACAAACAAAGTTTCTTCATCAACCGGCTTTGATAGGATGGGTGGTTGCGCCATGTGAGTCTTTAATGCTTGGAAAGCCTGCTCGCATTCCTCCTTCCATTCAAACTTTTTGTTGCCTCTAAGTAGATTAAAAAATGGAACGCACCTGTCTGTTGATTTCAAAATAAATCTACTTAGAGCGGCAATTCTTCCGGTCAAACTTTGAACATCCTTAATCTTTCCTGGCGATTTCATATCGATCAGGGCTTTGATCTTCTTGGGATTTGCTTCAATTCCTCTCGAGTTAACTATAAATCCCAAGAACTTCCCTGATCCTACTCCAAAGGAGCATTTGAGGGGATTCAGCTTCATCTTATATTTGTTCAATACGTTGAAGCACTCCTGCAAATCCTCTATATGCCCTTCTGCCTTCTTCGACTTAACCAACATGTCATCAACATATACCTCCATGTTTGTCCCGATCAGCTCCTTAAACATGTGGTTGACTAGTCGCTGGTAAGTTGCACCAGCGTTTTTCAAACCGAAAGGCATTACTTTGTAACAGTAAAGTCTTGTATCAGTTCGAAAGCTAGTGTGATCCTCATCAGGAGGATGCATACTAATTTGATTATACCCGAAGTATGCATCCATGAATGAGAGAATCTCATTGCCCTGCAGTGGCATCGACCAATTGGTCAATTCTTGAGAGTGGGAAACAATCTTTGGGGCAGGCTTTATTAAGGTCTGTGAAATCCACGCATGTTCGCCACTTTCCATTCGGCTTGGGAACTAGTACGGGATTAGAGACCCACGATGGATAAAATTCCATCCTGATGAACCCATTCTCCTTCAGCTTCTTGACTTCTTCTCTTAAGGCCTTTGATCTATCTTTGTCGAGCATCCTTGTTTTCTATTGCACCGGTGGAAAACTCTTGTCGATGTTCAGGACATGGCTGATGACTGAGGGGTCTATTCCAACCATGTCTTTGTGTGACCTGGCAAAGACTTCCTGGTTCCTCCTCAAAAACTCCACCGGTGCTTGTTTTGTTGTTGTTTCTAAGTTTTTACTGACTTTCACAACCTTGGTCAGATTTTCTTCATCGAGTTGGACCTCCTCAAGATCCTCGATGGGTCCTAATCCTTCCTCAAAATCCCCAAAGCGAGGATCCAAGTCTCTATCCTCCTTTGGGCAACACCCTATTCCGTGACATTATCACCTGAATGGGCCTGAGCATCAATTGCCATTTGCAACTCTTTTCTGGGAAAATCTCTCGATACACTTTTATTTGCCTTGGTTATCAAGGCATTGTAGCACTCCCTCACTTCCCGCTGATTTCCCAATATGCATCCTACCCTTGCATCCTACCCCTTCTGGTGTTTCTTGACCAGCTGGTTGGCCTCTGTGGGGTGTACGCGACCCGCTTAGAATTGTCCGTAAAATTCTTTTACGAACATCTCCCAAGATACTATACTAGCAGGAGGGAACTTAAAGAACCACTCCTGGGCGGTGTCAGACAGTGTCGCTGGGAAGATCCGACAGCGGGCATCTTCCGACACTTTCTGTATATCCATTTGTATCTCAAACTTATTAACATGATATACTTGGTACCCGTCAAAGTTCGGCAATGTTGGCATCTTGAACTTACTGGGGGTTTCAGCCACAACAATCCTCTGTACAAAGGGAGTGCCCCTCCTCCTATCGTACTCAATATGGGACGTTCGTCCCCTGACCAGCTATTGTACCGCCTGGTTCAAGGCATCAATCTGAGCCTGAACGGCTTTTGGGACTGCTGGGGCAACCGGTGCCGGGGGAGCGTACGCGTCGTGCCTCTCACAGCGGTCGTTAAGTACGTCCCTCAAATCATCATCCCTACGTCTCTGCTCGCTAACTCCTAGCTGATCAAAGACATTCTGCTGCCTGGGTTTCCCCCCAGTGTTATGGCTAGCTGGCCTATTTTCTCTAGGTGGGGGGCTTCTGCCTCCACCTCTTTCCTCATTTCTCCGACCAGCATTTCCTCTGCCAGAATTAGCTTCATTATAGTCATGGCTATCTCTAAATTATGACTGACTACGGCGTGACCGGCTGTTCACGCTATTTCCTCCTCGGGCTGGCATCTCCCAAGCGTCAGGGGGAGGCCTGTGCTGGTCGTTGGGTCCCCGTGCATTGCTATGCCGTGGGGGGCCCCTGACTGCAGAGCCTGACTCGACGTTCCTTCTGTTGGCGGAAGGACGATGTCCTCTGCTCGGTAGATTCAGCTCTTCATCCCTTGGGTGTCTAGGGCTGCGGGGCGGTTACCCAGCCCTATTCTACCTTGGGTGCTGGGGATTGCCTCAACCAGCCTGAGACGGAGGTTGCTGCTTAGGATCCCTAGGTGGGACATCATCCTGAGCCACAGGTGGCTGCTCCGCCCTTTGAGGGCTTGCTGGCTGGAGCGGAGGGCTAGGATTGGGAGCCCTCTGAGGCGGCGCACTCGGTGGCTGATCTGGCTGAGAGGTTAGCGCAGCCTGACTCCTAGCCAATTGGATGACTACTTTAAGAGCGGCCATGGCATCCCTCTGCCGGTGGTCCATGTCCGCCTGCCACTCACTTAGCTCCTGACGATGGCGTTCTATTTCTCTTTGCTGCAGCACCATTGTCTCCGCAGCATTCTCCTGATTGCCCCTCAGATTAGCCAACTCATCCTGCAACACCCCCAGCGTTGCTCTCAACGTTTTGGAATTTAACTCCTCCTCTTCAAACTCCAAATGTGATTCATTCTCAGCCACATTTGGGGGAGGAGGTTGGGATGGTGCAGCACCAGCGGCCTGTCCAGTCTTCTTGGAAGTTTTCGCCATTAGATTTTCTTACAGTTTTTTATCAATCTCTCAATGAAAGCACCAAAATGTTGACCCTCGATTTGGCCAACGACACGGAGTCAAATATACGACAGGAAACGAGACGACAATTAAGAATTCGATCTAATGGAAAAGAAGAAAACACCAATGATTTATAGTGGTTCGGCCCCAAAGAATGGTCATGACCTACGTCCACTTAGTGCTATTATTAATATTGAATCTCAAAATCGTGATCAAAGAACTAGGGTTCTTGAGTTTCATAAACCTTGGGAGAATTACAATGAAACAATGGATAATCGCACTATAGCTCTCTCTCAATATTCAAAAAAAGATTCAAAGATCCCCCCAAAAGTCCCCTCCTTGAGCTATTTCATTCATATTTATAGGCTCAAGGAGGGTTACCTGGGCTAATGGGCCTTTAACTTTCCTTAATAACCGTGTATCAAGGTAATAAAGAGGAAATATTCAATGCAATTATTATAGGATTACAATCTTAGAAGTAAATAAATCAAATTATACGATCAGCCTGGTCGTATCTAATAGTTAAGCCTGACGAAGTGATGTGCCTCTGGTCGATAGTCGAACAGCACTTCCGCCACGTGTCAACCACGTGTGAGAAATCATTGCCACGTCATCAGCAGCCATTTTTTTGGGTAAACAAAATTAATTAATATAATTTTCAAAAATATTTGTTTTAAATAAAATGGGCATTTTTTAAAATAGAATCTAAATTATTAAGATAATTAATTTGTTTTATTTATTTAAATAATGTGAATAGATATTTATGATAATTCAAATTGGATATGAATTTGAAATGATATTTATTCTTTAATTAATGAGATAAGTTATCATGTTTAAATATCTTTGAATAAATAATTATTAAATAAAAGTGGTTGGAACACATTCCTAAAATCATGAATGTGTTACATGCCAACTATAGTGCACTGTAGTTGGCATGTAACAAAGATCCAAGATTGGATCTTGATATTTCTTTTATTTTTTTAATAATTGGTTTATTATTTGAAGTTTAAATTTTAAATTTTATTAATTCTTTTGTAAATCTATCTGATAGAAATTGTTTCAAGATACGCTTAAGTGAAAGAATATTCTAGAAAGAAAATTCTAAGCTTTTCACACAAAGAAAAATATAACGTAATATTTTCCTATCTCTGAAAACTATCTCAGACTTAATATTCCTAGATCCCATGAGTTGAGTACATCTTGAGATTCAGAAAATTTCACACATTTACTCTACGTTCCCAAACATGTCTTGAGGTGATACATCTTGGAAGATCTTGGTCTGAGTATTCACAAGGCTCCTTTGGATTGAAAGTTCATTGGAGGTACTAAAAGATAGCGAGGATTCTTGATTGTTCTACAATTGGTAAATCCTCATATTTTTCTTTCTCTTTGATTAATGTTTTGCATATTAATGGATCCTGTTATTTTAAAGATTGTTTAAATAAAGTTTTTTGAAATCTTTGGGTCCACCACCCCTGCGCATATGGTAAACCAGTTACCAACAACTATGACATTCATGCAACATTGTCATCAAATTGCATATTAGGGGGAATTAATTGTTCTAGCTTATCATCAATATCTTATTCTTTTTGTTCTTTTGTTTATTTATTTTTCTGCTTATTTTTTAGATTTAATTAAATCATTATCAATCGTTTTGTTCCAAATTGTTAGGTGTTGATTTTACAAATTCCTGTGGAGACGATACTCATACTTTTAATTATATTACTAGCTTGTGACTGTATACACTTCTGCATAGTATATTTTTCACAACACAAATAGTGATTATAAATTTTACTATTTTGAATACGTCGAACATGTTCATACATTATTTGATGAAATTTAGCAATCATTTCAACTAAATTAAAAAAAATATCCATTATTCTCTTGGTATACTTTTTTATTATTTCCACAAAATGTTAAATTATTCTTAGCTGGATTTTTGACAAGACAATTATTCTTTTTAAAACATTCCTCTAATGTTCTTTCTCCTAACTAATTATTTCTCCCACACTTTTAACAATTGTTTTTATTCTATGACAATCTCAATTCTAAACCAATCCAATCATTTATGTTAGTTATATGCTTATTACTTGTTTCATGTATTGTAAGTCACCAAGATTTTTCCATTCTTTAGTTCCTTCTTTGCCTAATTGATTGATATTATTAGTAAAATTAGAGTGAAGTAATTTACAACAAAAACAATACACTTTATCAAAATCTTTAAAATATACTAACTATATTCTATCATATGTATATTTCTCTGTTAGATAATTTTCTCATGTAAAAAATAGTGAAAAATGCCTAAAAATTTCATCTCTTGAAAAAAGTATATCACATATTCTAATTGGATCTTTTTCGACTAGCAAATGTCCTAATTTAGTATTAATAAAATTTTACCTTGGGTCATATATATTATAAACAAGATCACTACTCAAATGTGAGTAAAATTATCATGAGCATCTTTTTTCTATATATTAATTTTATTTTCTTGAATATTTTTTTGATCATCTTCGTTAACAATTACATCATCATTCTCATTCTTTGTGATTTTTTCTACTATAATTTCATCATCTTATGAATTAAAATAATTTTCTTCAATTGTTTCACCACTTGAGTTCAATACATCATTTATATTACTCAATTTCTTTTTATCAAGTGCTCCTTTTTGTGATTAAACTAAACTTTTTTTATTTTTTTAGTTTCTCATACTCTGATGCATATTTTCTATTAGACATATTCTTTTCTAATTCTAAATCTATTAGATAGAACAAACAAGCAAGCAAATCAAAATAATATAATAATGAAAATAGCAAAACAACAATAATAACAATACTAAATATTATTTTAAAATATTACAAACAAAGAGCAAGAATGATTGTCATGCTTATATATCTCTTATATAATATAAGTGTGTATTTAACGAAAATCGTTATAATTCGTTAGATTTAACACTTTTTTTATTGTGTTAGAAAAATAAGATAAATAAATTAAAAATAAAAAGTAATAAATGAGCCATAATAATTTTCTAATCGCATATTTCAAATTCTCATATTAAAATATTAAAATCACAGTAACAAATTATATTTTCAAATTAAATTATAACCCATCAGATAAATAAATTGAAAAGAAAAAGTAATAAATGAATTATAATAATTTTCTAATTACATATTTCAAAATTTCATATCAAAGTATTAAAAATGTTCTATCAAATTATGTTTTCAAAGTAAATCATGACCGAAAAACATTTATGTGCTTAATTGTATTATTTTATTTCCTTTATAAATTATTTCATTTGTATTTTATTTGGCCAAATATATATGTAATCATGAAATAATACATATTTTTTTGAGAATATCTGCATTTGGTACCCTATGTTTTGGCCGAGTACAAGTTTGGTATCCTTTATTACGAATAATTATCATATCGTGCCCTGTAATTGTAAAATCAATAAAAAAAATGGTCCCCTAGACACAAATTTGGTCAGTAATTTTTTTTTAAATGACAAATTTGCTCTTGCTTAACTTGGATTAATTTATTTTTTAAAATGGGAATATGCGTATTTGGTACCCTATGTTTTCACCTAGTTCAACTTTAGTATCCTATATTACGAATACTTATCTTCTGGTGCCATGTAATTGTAAAATAAGTAAAAAAAAAGGTACGAAAAATCAAGAACATCTTTTAAAACTCACTGAATCCACAAGGTCAAGCTCGACACAAGTTTATCCAAGGATATTTTGGGTACTTTGAGGTTTGATATTTGGAGTTAAATATGATTTTGTATTTAAATTTGAATATGGATATTATGAACTTTTTTCATTTCGTTTGAACTGTGGAGAATAGTCAGAAAGAGGAAGAAATTCAAATTTAGGGTAAGATTTCACAAAAAAATTTGCTCATTTTTTCTTGGTTTGAGGCTTTAAAGAACAATGGATTGAAATAGAATGATTGACGTTTTAATTATGAATCCAATTATTTAATTAAGTTTTAAGTTGTTTTATTTTTTATTTAATTATCAAGTTATGTTTTTATTTTTATTAAAATATGTTAATACAATATTTTAAGGATTTAATTATTTATAATTGAGAGCAATTTAGATATAATAAAAACAATGTTGACTACATTTGTCTCTAGAATACCATTTTTTACTGATTTTACAATTATAGGTTACTAGATAATTATTCGTAATAGAAGGTACCAAAGTTGTACTTGGTGAAAACATAGGGTGCCAAATGAGGATATTCCCTATATTTTAATTAGTTAAGGATTTATAGCTAATGATAGTTGATTTATTATGAAAAAATTGATGTCCAAATTCAAGTAGAGGGTACCATTTTTTACCAATTTTACAATTACACGGTACCCAATGATAATATTCGTAATATAGTGTATAAAAGTTGAACTTGGCCAAAACACAGGGTACCAAATGTGTAACGCCCTGGTTAGCCAAGACCGTTACATTGTATGTTTAAAATAGTGTTTAACTCGCTAAGTGAATCATTTGGACTTAAATGTGTAATTAAAGGCTAAGTCAAGATTAGGTATTAAAAAATTTGGTCAACAAAGTGATTATTTTTCATTAAAAATATTAAGTTTATACACGGGATCCCAAAAATGATCACAGACTAATAAAAGACAAATGGAATACAAATTAGCTGTCCTAAGCGGCAAAACAAGGTTCAACCCTAGTTCCTCCCAAGATATCCCGGTTGTGGCGGTCGAGTAGGCTGCATATGTACACACCGCCCCTGAAGCTCTCCAACTCATGGCTGGCCCAGCTCTCACTTTCCCTTACCTGCACCACATAGCACCCATGAGCCAATGCTCAGCAAGAAAACTTAAATCAACAGCCACAACTGAACAACAGTATAATAACAGTAAACTTAAATCAATAAATTCAATCAACAACAGAATATAAGCAACCATCTTAACAGTAATATTCAGCTTAATCAAATGCATAAACCAAGCTCATCACTCAATACAATTAGTTAAGCGCAAACAACACTCTTGTTTATTGTATAGTGTTCAGGCCCAGCGCCCTTAGGCCGAGTCCTCTGGTCTTACAGCCGACCATGGCATAATTAGGTTGGGTTGCGTTCTGCAAGCTTGCTATCGGCCCCCGGTGCCCTTAGGCCGGAAATTAAAACAGATATAATCACAAAAACACATTGCACACAAGCAATCGAAGGCAGCATATACAAGCTTGCCTATCCAGACATTCTCAAATACAAATATATTCACAATCATAATATATTCGTTAAAAGGGGTCTAAGCCTCATCCACAACCCAGGTGCAGTTTTCTTACCTCGAGTCACGAGCTGAAGGCGTAGAGCGGTCCCGAGCACAATCCCCAATCCCAAGCCTTAACGGTAACCCTAGTCACAAAGAGATAATGGATAACTATTAAAACCTAAACTGATTAAAAGATTTATAATAACATACTAGCCTCTGAGACCTCAAATTCCACTAAATCGGGTAGTAGAATCCTTCCCGAGGACATAGGTTTGAGTTCCTGAGCCCAAAATCCTGATTTGGCTATTTTTACCAATTAGAGTCGCGATCCGCCCCTTAGGGTCGCGACACGCTACAAGTCAAAGAGCCCTGAGGCTCTCTTTTGGGGGACGTGGGTTGCGGCACGCCTCAACCTGCGCCTCGACGCCTGGGAAAAATTCAAAGGCTCCCAGCCTCTTCGAACACACGGGTCGTGGCGCCTAAAGAACAGGGTCGCGGCTCAAGCCCAAAACCCAGAAAAACCTACATATTTTCACTACGATTTTCCTCAGCCTAATTCATCAAAATCCAACCTAACATGCACCAAATACAGAATTGAGCCTCTACACCTCAATAGTATACTTAGAGCAATACAATCACCTAGAAATCTAACCGAAATCCCCCTAGGAACTAAGAATTCAGTAAGCCCTTTAAAACTTTAAAAACTTAAGATAACCTATACTACCCATGGAAATTCATAGAGATAGCTCAACAGAAACTCAGAATAAACCCCTTACCTCAATTGAGAATACAACCTTGAGCTAAATCCCAAGACTTCAAGCTCCAAGCTTCCTCAATTCTGAACCAATTTCCCAAGGTTTTCCGCAAGGTTTCCAAGTGCACCCAATGGAGAGAAACAGGGAGAGAGAAACATGGGAGAGGGAAAGTTGAGAGATGGTTGTCTTGCTTCTGGCTAATTCCTGAAGTCTTCTAAGTATATCCCCTAGTACAAAGACTAAAATACTCCTAGTGTTACCTCAGCCCTTTATTGCCCTTAAGGGCAAACCCGTCACTTTACTGTATTTCCCGCTAATCCTCAAGTGGTCCGATAAGCTCTCAATTAAACCTGACACGCCCAATTAATCACTAAATAATTACTCGTTACTTGATAAATCCCAAATATACATTAAGATTCCCAAAATACCCCTAGGCTCACTTCGAGCCAGGTATTAGACCCCGTTGAGACTATTCCGCTCACCAGGATCGCCTCAAGCCAAATACTACAAATATATCCACATAATAATGTGGTCTCAATCATTTACACACATATAATCACATTTATGCCATCAATGGGACGAAATCACAAATATGTCATATTTAACAAGAACAGACCCACATGCATATTTAATACTCATAAACATGCATATATATTCATATTATCATATAAATTATTTATGTCACGTAGTCACACATTTAATCAATTAATTTCACACATATATCCAATTATGTCCTCTAGGCACAGTAATCAAGACTCTTAGCTTGAATAACGAATTTGGGATGTTACAAAATGAGTACCTACCCTATTTTTTATTTTGTCATTTTTAATATACATTTTATAAAGATGTTTTTGTGTATACAATTTTTATGGATTAACACCATATAAACTAAGCAAATGTGTGTTGCACATTATTATTACCAACTATATATGCACACATAGATATATTTTAACATATAATTGTATACATATATATACATATACATTAGGCTATTTAGGATTTTTACCCCCCGAACTATTACCACTACCGTATCGTGCCCCCTAATTTTTTCAGGCCGTTAAAAATTCCCCCCGAAATATTCACAGTAATGTAAAGAAGGACTTCCGTTAACTTTCAACACATGTGGCTAACAGAAGGCTGACATGGCTCTTTACATGTTGATGTGTCTTGGCCATGTCAGCGCCATGTGTGTAATTTTAAATTAAAAAATCTATAATCATATTAAAAATTAATTAATTAAACACTAAAAATAGAATTAATAAATTAAACCATTTTTTATACATTAAAAAAATAAAAACCATATTTAAAAACAATAAAATTACACACATGGCGCTGACATGGCTAAGACACATCAGCATGTAAAGATCCATGTCAGCATTCTGTTAGCCACATGTGTTGAAAGTTAACGGAAGTCCTTCTTTACATTACTGTGAATATTTCGGGGAGAATTTTTAACGGCCTGGAAAAATTAGGGGGCACGATACGGTAGTGGTAATAGTTCGGGGGGGTAAAAATCCTAAATAGCCTATACATTATATATAAACAGTAGATTGTTAAGAGCATCTTCAATGGAGTGCTAAATTTGAGATGCAATGCTATATTTTTGTGTTTTTGTAAAAAAAAAAAAATGTTTCTCCATATTTGAAACATGCTAAAAATTGTGTCAAATTTGGAACCTGCTGAAAGTTGTGCCAAATTTGGCGCATACTATATATTGTGCTAAATATAACATTTGTTAATTTTTTGTGCCAAATTTGATAATATATTTATATTAGGAAAAATAGCTTCCCTCCTCCCCCGAACTATAGAACTTGCACACTCTTGCCCCCTATTTTTTTAGCTTGTCAAAAAATACCCTTGAACAATGGAAATCGTTGAAAACATACTCTTTCGTCCAATTCCATTCAAAATGTTAATGGTTTGATGATGTGGAAAATAAAAATATATTTTTCTTAATTTAAAAAAATATTTTAAGTAAAAAATGTAATTAGATTAATAAAAAAACCAAAAAAATTCAAATTTTTAATAAAATAAGATTTAAAGATATAAAATCATTAAAAATCTCAATATTTATTAATTAAAAAAATTAAATTAAACAACAATCTACATAAAAAAAAAAATCGAACTTCTCATTACCTAAATCATTGTTCTTGAAGAAGTTGAATGGTGTAACACCAAAGTCCAAACACCAAAATCCAAAAATAAATCCAAGAAAAGAAAAGAAGAAGAAAAAAGGGAAAATCACAGATTACACCACATTCAATGAATTAGTTGTTTTCTTAAAGAACATCCATAAAACTAAAATCAGATCACACTAAAAAAAATCATAGGTCCCGGCTCATGGGCTCTGATCCATGTTTGATTGGTTAAATACATAGTTAAATTAGTTATAAACAAAGAGGTGCAAAAACTATAACAATTTCACTAAAGTCAACATGAATAGGTTGACTTTTGTTGTAGGTACTTAAAAAAAAAAAATTGCTCCAAAGTAATTATTTGGAGTATATAAGACTAACCAAAAAGTTTGGAGGCATTTGGAGATGTTTTTGGTCGATGTACAAGTTCAAAAGTCACTGAAAGGGGCATTGCATTGTCTATTGAAAGGCGATGCATCACCTGTCTTATGATAACCTAGACAAGTGAGACATCACCTAGAGGAGGGCGATGCATCACCTGCATGTAGGCAACGCGTCGCGTGGGTCGTCCGGATGGACCCGTACAATTAAGTGTTTTTGGCTTCAAAACTTATTTTAAAATACTCTAATCTCATTAGTCAACACTAATGATGGTTACTATACTATTTAAGGGGTTGAAATGATATTTTGATGAATTTATCACACTCTTTCTAAAACCTTTTCTCTCTATAACTCACAAATATTACTAGTTTTCTCCAAGATCTTCATCAAGAAAGCTTAACTTGTTTGAAGATCAATGCTTGTTAATTCCAAACTTATTCCACTATTGTAGTAGCTTCAAGCAATCTCTTACAAGAGGCTAGGAATAGAGTTTTTTTGGATAACAACTCTATTTGTGTCAAGCCCTTTGTCATCTCCATTGATTTATTACATAAAATCATAAACTTATGATTTTATGTAAGGGTTTCTCTCTTCAAAGAGCTTCTCTTCCTCTTGATTTAAGTTGTGTTATTCTTCCATTGTTTATGTGGTTATATTGTGTTTAATTCTCTTGAATTACAATATTATTTTGTGATCATAAGCTATACTCCCAACAGTATCAGGGGACCATGACCTTCGAGTAGTCCTGTAGTTGGTAGTGTGGTGGCGATGTATTCTCTGTTGTGATTGCCCTCAGTCCATGCCAGTTCATGGTTTAAGCTCGGTGGTATCTGCCTTGAACGATTCAACCTCCTTTTTGGAGACTTGCTAACTTTCTGAATCCCCAAAAAATAATCAATTCTTGTTGGGTAGCTACAATGGCAACTTGTAAATGCTAGTAGTGGTGGTGGTGAAATGACATCGAGATCTTCTCCTTACCTGCCATATGGTGGTGGTAAAACGACATCGTTTTCTGAATCGTCTCCTCTTCTTTTAGTTAGATGATGGGGGTAGGATACTAGTAAGGGTTTGGGAATAAAGATATGGTGGTGATATTTTTGTTGTTTTTGAGATTTAAAGATTAGAAATAAAGATATGATAAAAGTGTGGTGTAACAAAAGGTAACAAGTAAGGAGCAAGAGTCTCATATATGCATACTTATTTATTTCAATATTTGATTCACAAAATTACACAAATGAATAGTTCACATCCCAACTATTTGTTTGGAAGATTTAAAATTGAAGCACAAATATATTTCACAAAAATTCATTCAAGTGATTAGAATTCTTCACCATGGAAGGATGAGATAAATCTTATGAGAAATCTAAAAATGACATTATACCATTAGAAATAATGAAATAAAAGATTGGACATAAAACCTAACACAAATATTACTTTTACTATTTATAAAATACATAGAAAGAGCATGACTAATTCTATATAGATTAAGCAAAAGTAAATATATATGAATGAGATAGAGAAAATGATAAAGATATTATCTATATTATTTTCACTAATTTGATAATACATAGAAAATGCTTGACAAAATCTATATACTATTAGTAAATATAAATAAAGATAACAAGATGAAGAAATAGAGATGAAAGAAAATAAATCACTCAAATATATAAACTTTAAGCACATGGTAAATCAAAAATATCAAACAAAGTCATGGTGCATATAGGATCATCCTAACCTTCCTTAGAAGGTTAGCCTATTATGCTAGACATTCTCATAAAATTCTAGAGAATATGAGAAATGAGACTAAAATTTTGTAGAGTTTTGCTACCTAAAAATTACATATCAGGTGTGAAAGAATAGTCCATATTTATAGAAGAAGAAAATGACTAAATGGGGTTTACGAAATAAATCTGAAATATTAATAATAAAATATGATTTTAAAAAATCAAATCTTATTATTAATATTACTCTAGATATTTTAGTGAATGGTCATTTTGCCCCTTTTTCTAAAACAACACAAAATGAGAGCTTTAAAGCTCAAAAATGGAAGGGTCAAGGCTCAAAGAGCACACAAAATGGGCTGGTGGCAGCTGGTGGTGTTGACCCAGCCGCAACCAATAAGGGAAGCCATGTGGACACTAAAAAATGGTGGAAATGCATTGGTTGACTGGGTCAACGCGGGTCAGGGAGCTGCGTTGAGGCATGGGCACGCAGGTCATGTAGCTGGGTTGAGGCATGGGCATGCAGGTCAGCGGGGCTCCAGGCACTGGCTGTTGAGCTGCTTGTGGAGAGGTGGTAGAGAAGGAGATTTCCACGTGGCGCGCTGGAAAGGTGTAAGGCTTGGGCCAACGGGGCCTAGGTTGTTTCACTTCAAAAGTGCCACTTTTTTTCTTCAATTTTCTTTTTGTTTTCTTTCTTTGTTTCCAAGTGGCAAAAATACCAATTAACTCTTACAAAATAAAAAAATTAAATCAAAATTAAATATTTTCATTTATAAATTAAATCATATTAATTCCATGAAAATATTAATTAAAATTTAATTTTTTTTACTATTAAAATCAATAAATGTGTATTTTTGGGCACTAATAAAACACAAAGCCAAACAAACAAAGAGATAGTTGAACAAAGACTACAATTCACATAAAAAAGAACTCTTCAATATATGAAACATTACAATGGGGAAGAGTCATGATTAGTTTCTAATTAGGTTTGATATTTATAGATTTTAAGAAACCCTAAGGCAAGCCAATCTCGTTTTTTATCATAATCAGATCAAATCAGAGAGTTTCCAAAAATAACTCTCAACTACATTTATTGTAGAGAAATCTGAATGTAACAGAAGATCATTTTGTAACATCATATATGAATGAACCTGGACTTAATTCTAAACCAAGTTCATTTTGAAGTTGAACATTCTTTGGCACAAAGATATTTCAAGATAACCAAATTAAATCAATTAAGACCAAGAAATCTTATCAGTATTCAATTATGTATCAAACATACTATTTACCCAAAAACGGCTCCTGATGACGTGGCAAGATTGACCTACACGTGGCAGGCACGTGACAACTTTAAGTGAATGAATCATGTTCGACCATCGACTAATCTGGTCGCATACTTTCATCTACTTCCTTTTGGATATGCAATCTTGTAATATTTAAATTAATTGTATTTTCCTTTGTTACCTTGATACGCAAGTCTTAATTGTAATTAAGGCCCATGAGTCCATGTAATCTTCTTGAGTTTATAAATAAAAATCAAAGGGCTCAAGGAAGGGACTTTTGAACTTTTGATCTTTGTACTCTGAGAGAAGAATATAGTGTGATTATTCGCCGAAGTTGTAATCTTCCCAAGGCTTGTGAAACTCGTGAACCCAAGTTCATTGATCACAGTGTTGGGATTCAATATCAATAAGAACATTAAGTGGACATAGGTCATTACCATCCAATTGAGGCCGAACCACTATAAATCATTTGTGTCGTTTACTTTTCCATTTGAATTTCTTCTTATTTTCATCTCATTTTATATTGTTTATTTGAATCTGTGTCGTTGACCAATTTGAGGATCAACATTTTGGTGCTTTCATTGAGAGCTGAACTCAAGACTTCAAGAAGATCAAATGGCTAAGACATCCAAGAAGACAGGGAAAACTGCGGGCGCTACATCCACCCAGCCTCCTCCACCAAATGGGGCTGAAGATGAGCCACAATTGGACTTTGAAGAGGAAGAAACGGATTCTGAAACCCTGAGGAAAACACTGAGTGTGTTGCAAGAGGAGTTGGCCAATCTGAGGGTCAATCAAGAGAATGCGGCTGAGACGTTGGCATTGCAACAGAGGGAAATCAAACATTAGTGCCAAGAACTGAATGAGCGACAAGCGGACATGGACCGCCGGCAAAGAGATGCCACTACCGCCCTAGAAGCGACCATTCAGTTGGCTCGGGGGCAAGCTACGCTGACTTCTTAACTAGATCAGCCACCAAGTGCACCACCACAACGGACCCCAAACCCGAGCCCTCCGCTTCAGTCGGCGAGCCCTCAAAGGCCAAAGCAACCACTTGCTGCTCAATAGGATATCCCAATTCAAGATCCTGAGCAGCAGCCACCTTCTCACGCTGGTCGAGATAATCCCCAGCGTCAAAGGCAGAATAAGGTCGGGCAACCTCCCCAAAACCCTAGACGCCCAATGACTGATGAGCCAAATCCACCGAACAGGGGGCGACATCCTTCTGCTAACAGAAGGCACACCGAGTCAGGCTCTGTGGTCAGGGGACCCCCATGTCATAATAATACCTGGGGACCCACTGACCAACGCAGGCCTCCCCTTAACCTCAGGAGGTGCCAGCTAGAGGGGGAACAGTGCGACCAGCCGGTCGCGCCATAGTCAGTCTCATTTCAAAGACAGCTATGACTATAATGAAGCTGACTCTGACAGAAGGAATGCTAGTCGAGGGCAAGAAGAAAGAGGTGGAGAAAGGAATCCCCCACCAAGAGAAAATAGGCCTGTGAGCCATAACGCTGGGGGGTAGCCTAGGCAGCCTAACATCTTTGATTGGTTGGGCACTAGCGAGCAAAGGCACAAAGAAGATGACCTAAGGGACGTGCTCAATGGCAGATGTGAAAGACACGATGAGTACGCTCCTCCAGCATAAGTCGCCTCAGAGATCCCAGACGCCGTACAGGCTCAGATTGATGCGCTAAACCAAGTTGTCCAGCAACTGGTGGGAAACCAGACATCCCACATCGAGTATGATCAGAGAAGGGGCACTCAATCCATACAAACAATAGTTATGGAAGAAACCCCCAGCAAATTCAAGATGCCAGTATTGCCAAACTTCGATGGGTACGGGAACCCAGTATCTCACATGAATAATTTCATAATACAAATGGACATCCAAAAGGTGTCAGATGATGCTCGTTGTAGAATCTTTCCGACCACCCTATCTAACACTGCTCAGGAGTGGTTTTTTAAATTCTCTTCTGCTAGCATAGTATCATGGGAAATGTTCGTGAGGGAATTCTACGGGTAATTCTATGGTGGTCGTGTGCACCCAACTAAAGTTAATCAGTTGGTCGAGATACGCCAGAAGGAGGGAGAATCCTTGAAAGAATATGTCCAGCGTTTCATGCGAGCAGCTGCTGGGGCTAAAATAGTTGGCAATGAAGGGAAAATGATGGCCCTTACTGCTAGAGTAAGGCGTCATTCTCCCCTGTGGAATAGCTTAAGAAAGAATGGGGTGAAGAGTACGCAGGAGTTTCTTGATCGAGCAGATCGATACATTAAGCTCGAGGATGAGATTGCCAACGAGGGGAAATCACCTGCGAAAGACATGGGACCAAAAGAAGATCCCGCTAAAGCCGCCAATGGGTCAGATAAACCCAATGGCAATGGCAAAGGCAACGAGAACGGTAAAAATGGTGGGAAAAGGGCAAATGTTGAGCCGTCGACATCTGAGAATAAGCGCCCGAAAAGCAACAGGTACGAGCCAAGGTTCACCAACTACACGGCCCTTGTCGAGAGCATAGCAGAGGTTTACCAGGCAACCAGCTCCAATGTCCCATACAAGCGACCAGCGCCTACAAGGAAGGATATCTCCAAGAGGGATACAACAAAGTTTTGTCGTTTTCAAAACGACTATGGTCATGACACTAATGAGTGTAACCAGCTGAAAGATGAGATCGAGTTCCTAATCAGACAAGGACACCTGAGGAGATACGTACGAGCCACAGGAGGTTCTCAGTGAGAGGCTCAAGGAGGCAACGAGCAGGCACCTGTATGCCAATGGTCGCCACCTTTACAGCCAGCTCCTGTGGTAGGTATGTTGCTAAACATCTGTGGCGGCCCACACCTTGAAGGAGATAGTGGGAAGGCAAGGGAGCAAAACGCTCGGACCTTACGCCACGACCAGGATATCGAGATGCTGAATGTGGAGGAGCGAGCCCCCAAAAAGGCTCGAACAGAGGAATAATTAAAAACTTTCTCTGAGCTTGACGCACAGCAAGTCCGTTTCCCTCATTCAGACCCTCTGGTCGTGGATGTCCAGAGAGCTAATTGTTGGAAAAAGGCTTATACAGGATCTTTATTTATTTTCATGTATATCTAATATTAAACAAATTAATACGAGATAGCCTAAAACATGTTTCTAAAATTGAATTCAAAGAGAAACAAATAATATAATACTTACAGTATACGCAGCGGAATTAAGAGTCCTTCCTTCAGTTTCTCTAACTCTTGTATCCTCTCTGTCGCAGAGTATTATCAAGAAACTGAACCGATCTTCTATTTTCTTCACGATCTTCCAATGTATCCTTAGAACCACCTAGACTAGTGTGGGCAATTCTCAACACATGAGATAGATATAGAGAGAAGAAGAGAAAATAACAAAGTGGCTTAGAAAATGACTTGTGTTTAGAGAGAATATAAAACTATCAGAAAATTTGACTTATGACTTATCTGTCGTTTCTAAAATCTTCTCTCTAAACACTCCTTTTATATACTCAATTAGGCCATTTAATTTAATTAAAAAATCAATAAAATAACAGCCATTTTGAATCCCTAGGTCGAAATTATCATGGGCAATAGGCCCGTGAAATTTCCCATTTGATTATAAGCCCATTGAACTTATAATCAAGGCCTGTATTATTTTCTATTGATTTAATTAATTAAATAATTATTTATATCCTTTATCAAATTAATTATTTATAATTTGAACCTTGATTGAAATTTATTTATTAATTTAGATACCAATTTATCTTAATTAATAAATCTGCCATAATTTCTCTTTTCTTCTCAAAATTACACAACTCTGTGAAACTATCCAAAATTGACCTGGTCAACTTTGATAATTCTAATTGATAATTAAATCAATTAGTTGAGACTATCTAGATGATTTTATCCAAGGTACAATGGGGACCATGGGCCTATGAAATCAAGCTCCAATAAGTTATCATAAATCTAACAAATAAATTTACTAACTTATTAATTCCTCGTGACTCCACTATAGACTTGGAATTGCACTCTTGAATTCATAGAACGCTCTATAACAAATATAGATACGCTATTAATTATTCATTGTTACAACCATAATTGTCACTCAATCCTCTATAGACGGTCTACAATGAGATAGGACTAAAATACCGTTTTACCCCTCATTGTATTTTATCCTTAAAACACTTAGTTCCTTGTAAATGATATTTCAGTAAACTAATTTAATTACTGAAATGAGATCTCTATCATTTAACACCTTGAACCAAACTAAAAGGAAACCATCGTTTCACTTCTTCATTAGAAGCTATAGATGTTCATATCTATGATTAACACTCCCACTCAATTATACTACCGAGTTCCCAAGATGTAAGTATGGGCTAGTCCGTAGGGTAAGCTGGTAACGAACAAGTCAAAGAACTCAAATAATACAATTAGTTAGAATACTAACCACTCAGAATTGAGATTGAATTGACCTATGGTCAACTATATGATATGACTAGAATAGATAATAACGGTATGTTTACTTATCTTATCAACTGTCAATATCGGTCCTGTCCGATGTAATAAATACATCCGATCTTATCTACTTTGCTAATGTTCTGGAAAGAACATAACACTGTAATGTGTAAGTAGATCATATCGTAGATTGGCAAGTCAGTGTAAATCCGGTGCACTGGCTAATCTTAGGACTAACTTATTTTGAACATATAATCATATTTATATTCCACTGTGATTACGTCACTATAAATAAGATTAGCTATATGCTCGGGATTTAATAGAAGTTTATATTAAACAAATAATCATGAAAATAAAACATGTGAGCAAAGTGATTGACCAAGTTAAAAAATGATTTCTATTCTTTTATTGATAATAAAATGAGATTACAAAGAATTTGGGTTTTAATTAGGGCATAAAACCCCAACAAACTCCCACTTGCACTAATTGAAACTAATGCCTTAATTCTACTAGTCCCATCTCCTTGATATGCTTATCAAATGTAGCTTCTGGTAGTGTCTTTGTAAACGGATCTGTAAGATTGTCTTCAGTTGCAATCTTCATAACCTTCACATCTCCCTTGGCCACATATTCTCGAATAATGTGATACTTCCTTTCTATATGCTTACTCCTCTTATGACTTCAAGGTTCTTTCGAGTTGGCTATCGCTCCTGTATTGTCACAAAACAACACAAGCGGTTTATCCATTTCTGGAATAACACCAAGATCCGAATAGAACTTCTTTAGCCAACTATTTCCTTAGCTGCTTCTGACGCAGCTATGTACTCAACCTCCATGGTGGAATCTGAGATTGTAGACTACTTTACGCTTCTCCAAATCACAGCTCCACCCCCAAGAGTAAACACCATTCCAGAAGTAGACTTTCTGTCATCGACATCAGTCTAAAAATCTGAATTGGTGTAGCCTACAGGGTTCAGAACACCACCCTTGTAGACTAACATATAATCCCTAGTCCGTCTCAAATACTTTAGGATATGCTTAACTGCTATCCAATGTTCTGGTCCTGGGTTTGACTGATACCTGCTCACTACTTCCACTGCATAGCAGATATCTGGTCTAGTACACAACATGGCATACATCAGACTTCCAACTGCAGATGCGTAAGGAACTTTTCTCATTGCATCTTCCTCTTCAGGAGTCTGGGGAGACTGCTTCTTTGAAAGATGAATTCCATGGCGGGACGGTAGACGCCCTTTCTTGGAATTTGTCATTGAGAAACGTTTAAGCACTTTATCAATGTAAGCTGCTTGAGATAGAGCTAAAAGTTTGTTCTTTCTATCCCTGATGATCTGGATACCTAGAACATAACTTGCTTCACCCAAATCCTTCATCTGGAATTGAGTGCTCAGCCAATTCTTCACTTCTAATAATTTCTTAACATTGTTTCCATTGAGTAAGATATCATCTACATAAAGAACCAGGAATACCACTATTTGATTTGCCTTCAGTTGGTAAACACAGGGCTCATCAATATTTTGTTCAAAGCCATAGGTTTTGATTATTTCATCAAACCTAAGATTCCAGGAACGAGAAGCTTGCTTAAGTCCATATATGGACCTATTTAACTTACAAACTTTTCCTTCCTGTCCAGATACTTTAAATCCTTCTGGCTGATCCATATAAATGACCTCATCAAGCTTTCCATTAAGAAAAGCTGTCTTGACGTCCATTTTCCAAATCTCATAGTCGAGAGCGGCTGCTATGGATAGGAGGATGAGAATGGATTTGAGCATGGCTACCGGACTAAAAGTTTCCTCATAGTCCACGCCTTCTCTTTGGGTATAACCCTTTGCCACTAATCGAGCTTTATAAGTCTCGATATTTCCATCAACACCTCGTTTCTTCTTGTAGATCCACTTGCACCCAATGGCCCTAAAGTCACTAGGTGCTTCCACAAGATCCCAGACGGAATTTGAGTACATGGACTCCATTTCCTGTTTCATGGCTTCGAGCCATAGTTCCTTTTCAGAGCTAGCCATTGCCTGTTTGAAAGACAATGGATCATCATCACTAGTGTCACAAACAACCATATTGGTTTCACCATCCAATATGTGACTGTTTGCTCAGGAACAGTGGTACTTTCTTCATTTAAATTGACTTGCGTCGGTTGGTCGTGAAGAGTTGGAATTTCATCATCAACTCGCGTTGATGGCGATGGAACATTGGTTGGAGTCAATTCTTTAACCATCTCCTCTAAAACTACTTTGCTGCGAGGTTTAAAGTTTTGGACATAGTCATTTTCCAGAAAAGTAGCATTTGTAGAAGAAAACACTTTCTTTTCTGAATGACTGTAGAAAAGTCCACCTCGAGTACCTTTAGGATAGCCAACAAACATGCAAACTTCAGTCCGCGGTTCTAGCTTTCCCTCCTTTTTCCTCAGGACGTGAGCGGGACACCCCCAGATTCTATAATGGCGTAAACTAGGTTCACTACCATTTCAGCGTTCTAAAGGTGTTTTGAGGATTGATTTTGACGGCACGACATTGAGAATATCATTTGCGGTTTCAATTGCATGTCCCCAGAACGAAGTTGGTAGAGTTGAGTAATTGAGCATGCATCTAACCATTTCCAATAAAGTTCTGTTTCGGCGTTCCGCTACACCATTTTGTTGCGGAGTACCTGGGGCAGTAAGTTGTGATAAAATCCCAAGTTCAGTTAAATGATCTTGGAACTGCATATCCAAATATTCTCCACCCCTATCAGATCGCAAGATCTTTAACCTTTTACCTAATTGGTTCTGAGCCATTGCTAGGAATTCCTGAAACTTTGAAAATGTTTCTGATTTCCTATGCATTAGGTAAAGACATGAGTATCTAGAGTAATTGTCAATGAAAGTGACGAAATACTCAAAACCACCCCTGGCTTGTACATTCAAAGGTCCACAAACATCTGAATGCACAAGACCAAGTGGTTCTTTGGCCCTATCACCCTTTGCAGAGAATGGACGCATGGTCAGTTTGCCTTCTAGACAAGATTCACAGACAGGTAATTCACCTAAGGCGAGTTCCCTCAAAGGTCCGTCCTTTGTAAGTCTTTGAATCCTATCATAGCCAATATGACCTAGTCTCAAGTGCCATAAATACGTCATATTATTGTTATCGTTATTTTGACGTTTATTGGTCCTAGGTTTAGCTACTTTGAATAAATCATTGTTAAGAGCGAGGGGTTCATTAGGTCGCAGAATATAAAGCCCATTTTCCAAACATGCAATACACAATTGTGATCCATTGAAAGAAATAGATATATTAAAACTTGTGAAAGTCATAACAAATCGTTCTAATTGCAACATGGAAACTGAAATTAAATTTCTACTAAAATCTGAAATAAAAAATACATCTTTTAAAATTAAAATTTATTTCCGAACTTCAGACGAGCTCTTCCTCTAGCTTGGACCGCAACGAACGCTCCATTCCCAACTCTAAGCTTTAAACCGCCTTCGTTCACTTCCTCCCACGATTCAAGAAGATGTAAAGAGTTACAAACATGGTTAGTAGATCCAGAATTAATAATCCAAACAGAGTTATCATTCTCTAAAACACATGTTTCTAAGATAAATGAAGTATAATCATTACCTTTGTTTTTATCTGCTAGAAACTTGGGGCAATCTTGTTTCCAATGCCCCTTTTCTTTGCAGTGAAAACATTTACCTTTACCTTTCTTGTTTTTCTTGTTTTTCCCCTTAGGCGTCTGTGCACTTGGTTGTGCACTCGCCTTTGCAGCTTTTGCAGGCTTGGGGTTGTTTATTTGTGCACATTTCCTCTTGTTTCCAGCTTTCGAAGACGAAGCTTGGTTAGCTTCAACCTTAGCTAGATGTGCAGCAACAGCAGTAGTCTTATTTTCACCTCCTTTACTAGGTCCACCCATGACAGGTTCAATAATCTGAAGCTCGTTCATGAGCTACGTCAGACCATAGTTGAGTTGAGCACGAACGTACAGACACGGTGCCATCCGAGAATTTACGGTGCCATCACGAACGTGCAGAGTTGGTGCTATCCAAGCATTTACGGTACCATCACGAGCATTGACAGTGCCATCACTAACGTGCAGACACGGTGCTCATTCTGGGGATTCCTCAATCATGACGAACTCGGAGTTGTCACCAATCAACTTTATGTTGATATTCTGCTTCCAATTAAGGAAGTTTTTTCTAGTGAGTTTCTCCATTGAAAGTTGAGAAAGGATGAGAGTATACACAGACACTACTTAACTTAAAACTACAAATTATCAATAAAATAGAAATCAATCACATTTGCTCAATAAAACTTCTATTCACACAAATTTCAAGAAATAGCACAACATATACCAAAAATATGTAAGATATGAGAAAAAATACCAAAAACAATCATATCTCTATTTCTTTAGGTTTTTAACTAATTTATGATATCCTTGTCCCGGTTGGCGAGAGTCAAAAATACCACTAGTTAAATAGAGTTGTAAACTCATTTAATAATGGACACCACTATTAACAACCTACTATTCGATCAAAATAAGAAAACAAAATCTCTTATTTTATGAGCTAGACCCACGGTTTCAATAATCATAGATTTAGTCCTAGTAGTCACCGTAGGGGTGAGTCTAGTAGAATTTGACCTATAATTATCTATCTTTCGAAATCTAACCTTGTCAAAATAACTAATGAACACCTTCCGTAGGGGGACGAATCAAAGCGCCTCGAGGCCCCATTAAGCTATTGACTATGTTAAACCAACAGTGGAGATCGAATAAAATTCTTAAAATAAGCTCATTATAAAATTAGAATTAGTATTTTTATTATTTATTTTTAGAAAATTAATGACTATGTGTTGACGGTGAAATCTCGTCAACGAAATTAGATTGGAAAACTCAAAGGTAAGTTAGATGATATTTATATAAGAACTTAGAATAAACTTTAAGGAAAAGTAAACACAGATCAAAAATGGAGCAAGCTTTGGTATATTTCTCAATAGCCTCTGCATACAATGAATTTTCCAACCCCTTCTCATGTGGGAGAGGGGTCCTTTTTATAGTAGGCTCTGATGGCCTGGGATACATGGTGGTCCAGGAGACCAAATGGTACATAAGTACTCTATCAGGAGAGTGGTTTCAGAAGCTGAGGTCTTGCATCCAGTACAGGGGCAGGCGTCAGGAGGATGTCTCCGCTACTTGTCCGTACCCATGTCAGTGGAGTGGGGACAGACATAGTGGCGCAGGTGGTTGTGGTGTCGACTCTGACTCCTGGCCGTAGACGTACGGGCCATAACTCTTATTTCAACATTCCCACGCCCCCACTGGTACGGGTGTCCCTACTTCGACATACAGGGTCTTAAGGGTCGTACCCATTACTAGATCGTACATGAATGTTCCATTCGACTCGTACCCAGATCTCTAAGCATTGGGGTCTTCAAGGCATAGGGAATGGGACACTTGGTGCATGCAGTGGTCGTGACGTGCGGCGAGACTCTCGGGTCCTTGGCATGGGATGCCTGTAGCACCCCGAGGTCACTCATGAGCATGGGTGATGGGCATGTGGCCTCAGCAGATGTCTGAGGGTGCAAGGCGAGACGTCTTCCTCGCGAGCCCCTTGTGGACACGGCTCCCTTGGCGTGTCGTCCCACTCGTGTGGCCACCTGGTGGCGTGGCTTCCATGCCACTCAGACTTTGAAGTCCATGACATGGCTCCTATTCCTTCGCGAGACCTCCTTGGAAGGCCTGTTGATGGCGTGGCGTGCGTAGGATGCGGGTCCTCGCATGGTGCTGGGCGCGCGCGGGACACGTGGCCTCGCCTGGTACTGGGCGCGCGCCAGGCAGGGGGCCTCGCCTGGTGCTGGTGCGCGCGAGGGGGTGGCCTCGCCTGGTGCTGGCGCGCACGAAGGGGTGGCCTCACCTGATGCTGGCGCGCGCGAGGGGGTGGCCTCGCCTGGTGCTGGGCGCGCGCGAGGCAGGGGGCCTCGCCTGGTGCTGGCGCGCGCAAGGGGGTGGCCTCGCCTGGTGATGGCACGCGCGAGGGGGTGGCCTCGCCTGGTGCTGGCGCGCGCGAAGGGATGGCCTCGCCTGCTGCTGGCGCGCGCGAGGGGGTGGCCTCGCCTGATGCTGGCGCGCGCAAGGCCATCAAGGCTGCCGCACGAGAGGCAACAGTGGCTCGAGGTCACCCCAACCCATCCATATTTTTGGGCGTTTAATGGGGCCTAAGCATACACTTTGAGTCTTTTATGGGCATGGAATATTGAGCATCCACAAAGGCCACACTTCATGGCTCACTAAGTGATGCTTCCCTTGGGACAATCTCTCAGTTTCACAAGACTTATAGGTCTGAGCCTGATAATGTGACTAAGTGACCTTTTAGCCTTGTATTTTCACCATGTACTAGGGATTTTTTTTTCTTGGTGGATTTTTGGTATCCACACTATGGTTTTCCCAAAAAAATTTAAATATATTAAATTTTTAAAAAACAAAGTCCTATAATTTCTTATTAATTCTAAAGTGTCACATTGAAACAAATTCAATTAATTTAGAATTAATTTGTTGCTAATCAATATTTAGGTTTAACTAATATAATGAACCTATACAATTAAGTCCAACTCAGGTAAATGGGCCTTAACAATTGGGCTTGTATAGAGGAGGGCTGGGTCTAGTATGTCGTTCCCACTACAAAGGTCCCCTATCTTCCATACAAGATCCAAAAGACAGGAATTTAAACCTTCGTTTTATTAATTTTTATTAATTGATTAGGCCCACTATAGTCATGCAAAGCAAATGGGCCTTCACAAGTGGAATCACCCACAAGAGAGGAATTTAAACTTTACATTTTCTAATGGGCCCAAATAAAACCTATCATTTTATGAATATTTTATTTGGCAAAATACCATATATCTAACAAACATATGGGCCACTATATGCATCTAAGCCCAATTACAAAAATACCACATATAGTGCAAACAAACATGTTATAATTGGATGGGCCTAATCATGTTACTATATGAGAAATTCTATGAATTTATGCAAAAATACCACAATTAATTATCTAGAATTTATCAAAAAAAAATTCAAATTAATTAAATTTTTACAAAAAATAAGTCAATTTAAATGAAATTTATCAACAATTAACAATAGTTAATTTAAATTTCATTTATCAACAATCAACTTGGTTTTATGTTAATTTGAAAAAAAAATATTAATTTAATTTAAATAGGATTTATCAACAATTAACCAAAGTTAATTTAAATATCATTTATTAAAAAAAATATTTTATTAATTGGCTGAAAAAAAATTATATTTTTTAAAATTTAACCAATTTTAAATTTTAAAATCAATATCTAAACTATTTTCAAAAATATATTGTGTTGTTATAACTATTAGCTAATATTTTAACAAAAAAAAAATATAAATAGTTATAACAACCCTAAAAATAGTTAAACAAATTCAAATATCCATAAAAATATCTAACTAACAATATTAAATTTCAAATAATTTAAATATTAAAAGCTATAGAATAAAAATATATTTATATTTTCAAATAAAGATTTAATAAAAATATCAAGAATTTAAATGAAAATATCTTAAATATCTGATATCATATTTCTAATATTTTAATATATTAAAAGATTTAAAATTAAGTTGTTAGTCTAATTTTAAATTTGAATTTGAATCTTTGTAGAAAATATCTAATTATTCAAATCCCAACTAACAAAAATATCTTTATTTAAAAAAAATTAAATGATGAAACAAAAAAGATATTTTTAGTTTTGATTATAAATAATTTATTTCTACAAATTTTAATTATTTTTTTTCAAAAAAAAAAAAATTGGATGAATAGTACCCGCGGTACTGTTCACGCGTGCATGCGCGCGGGCGTGCGCGTGGTGGCGCGCGCGGGTGGTGCGGGTGCGCGCGGAGGCGCGCGAGCGTGCGCACGGGCGCGCGCGGAGGTGCGCACGAGTGCGCGCGGGCGTGCGCGTGCGCATGGGCAGCCAAGACAAAAAATTTCCAAAAAATTTTTTGAGCAATTTTTCAAACCAAAACCATTTTCTAATTAATTTTTACCATGTTTTACACAAAATAAAGCATATATAAAAATTAATAGTATAGAAAATACAACAAAATAACCTAAAAAATGCTAAAATTCACATAAAATCAATATGTTCATAAAAACATGAAAAACCATCCAATTATTCAAACATATCAAATAATCTAATTTTAAACATGTTCATGCATGAAAATAAAGATTACCAAAGGCTCTGAGGCCAGTTGTTGGAAATAGCTTATACAGGATCTTTATTTATTTTCATGTATATCTAATATTAAACAAATTATTACGAGATAGCCTAAAACATGTTTCTAAAATTGAATTCAAAGAGAAACAAATAATATAATACTTACAATATACGCAGCGGAATTAAGAGTCCTTCCTTCAGTTTCTCTAACTCTTGTATCCTCTCTGTCGCAGAGTATTATCAAGAAACTGAACCGATCTTCTATTTTCTTCACGATCTTCCAATGTATCCTTAGAACCACCTAGACTAGTGTGGGCAATTCTCAACACATGAGATAGATATAGAGAGAAGAAGAGAAAATAACAAAGTGACTTAGAAAATGACTTGTGTTTAGAGAGAATATAAAACTATCAGAAAATCTGACTTATGACTTATCTGTCGTCTCTAAAATCTTCTCTCTAAGCACTCCTTTTATAGACTCAATTAGACCATTTAATTTAATTAAAAAATCAATAAAATAACAGCCATTTTGAATCCCTAGGTCAAAATTATCATGGGCAATAGGCCCGTGAAATTTCCCATTTGATTATAAGCCCATTGGACTTAAAATCAAGGCTTGTATTATTTTCTATTGATTTAATTAATTAAATAATTATTTAAATCCTTTATCAAATTAATTATTTATAATTTGAACCTTGATTTAAATTTATTTATTAATTTAGATACCAATTTATCTTAATTAATAAATCTGTCATAATTTCTCTTTTCTTCTCAAAATTACACAACTCTGTGAAACTATCCAAAATTGACCTGGTCAACTTTGATAATTCTAATTGATAATTAAATCAATTAGTTGAGACTATCTAGATGATTTTATCCAAGGTAAAATGGGGACCATGGGCCTATGAAATCAAGCTCCAATAAGTTATCATAAATCTAACAAATAAATTTACTAACTTATTAATTCCTCGTGACTCCACTATAGACTTGGAATTGCACTCTTGAATTCATAGAACGCTCTATAACAAATATAGATACGCTATTAATTATCCATTGTTACAACCATAATTGCACTCAATCCTCTATAGACGGTCTACAATGAGATAGGACTAAAATATCGTTTTACCCCTCATTGTATTTTATCCTTAAAACACTTAGTTCCTTGTAAATGATATTTCAGTAAATTAATTTAATTACTGAAATGAGATCTCTATCATTTAACACCTTGAACCAAACTAAAAGGAAATCATCGTTTCACTTCTTCATTAGAAGCTATAGATGTTCATATCTATGATTAACACTCCCACTCAATTATACTACCGAGTTCCCAAGATGTAAGTATGGGCTAGTCCGTAGGGTAAGCTGGTAACGAACAAGTCAAAGAACTCAAATAATACAATCAGTTAGAATACTAACCACTCAGAATGTAGATTGAATTGACCTATGGTCAACTATATGATATGACTAGAATAGATAATAACGGTATGTTTACTTATCTTATCAACTGTCAATATCGGTCATGTCCGATGTAATAAATACATCCGATCTTATCTACTTTGCTAATGTTCTGGAAAGAACATAACATTGTAATGTGTTCGTAGATTGGCAAGTCAGTGTAAATCCGGTGCACTGACTAATCTTAGGACTAACTTATTTTGAACATATAATCATATTTATATTCCACTGTGATTACGTCACTATAAATAAGATTAGTTATATGCTCGAGATTTAATAGAAGTTTATATTAAACAAATAATCATGAAAATAAAACATGTGAGCAAAGTGATTGACCAAGTTAAAAAATGATTTCTATTCTTTTATTGATAATAAAATGAGATTACAAAGAATTTGGGTTTTAATTAGGGCATAAAACCCCAACACTAACACGATGGTTAAGAGTGTGTTAGTGGACACAGGGAGCTCAGTAAATATCTTGTACAAGTCTTTACTAGAAAGAATGAAGTTCTCCGTGAAAGACTTAGAGCCATGCAACCAAACCATTTATGGTTTTTCAGGTGAAGGGCTCGCGCCAACAGGATCAATTAGGCTTCCAGTTATAGCAGGAACTGCGCCTGCGAACAGGACATTACTCACTACTTTTATAGTAGTTGATTGACTTCCGCATACAATACTGTAATTGGAAGGCCTATTCTGGTCGATCTGCGAGCTGTAACCTCGGTTTGGCACCTTGCCATGAAATTCCCAACTGACGCAGGGGTAGGATGCGTGTTTTGAAACCAGTGAGAAGCAAGTGAATGCTATAATTCCTTGATATCTAAGGCAAAGAGAGGTGGATCGAGGGAAGACTCCAGAAATGAGTTGCAGTTGGCCGATGAAACACAAGCCCAATCAGGTGAGCGCGTCACCAAATAGGGTGTTACCCAAAGTGAGGATAGGGATTTGGATCCTCACTTTGGGGATTTTGATGAGGAAGTAGAACCGATCGAGGACCTCAAAGAGGTCCAACTCGATGAGGCAGATCCGACCAGGGTTGTGAAAGTCGGTAAAAACTTAGAGACAACAATAAAACAAAAGCTAGTGGAATTTTTGAAGAAGAATCATGAAGCCTTTGCCTGGTCGCATAAGGACATGGTTGGAATTGACCCAACAGTTATCAGCCATGTCCTGAACATAGATAAAATCTTTCCACCAATACAATAGAAAAGAAGGTTGCTCGACAAAGATAGATCAAAAGCTTTAAAGGAAGAAGTCGAGAGGCTAAAGGAGAGCAGATTCATCAGGGTAGCATTTTATCCATCGTGGGTCTCTACACCCGTACTAGTACCCAAGCCGAATGGAAAATGGAGACCATGTGTGGATTTCACAGAGCTTAATAAAGCCTGCCCAAAAGAGTGTTTCCCGCTCCCAAGGATCGACCAGCTGGTTGATGCCACTTATGAGCACAAGATCCTATCATTCATGGATGCATACTCTAGGTAAAATCATATCAGCATGCACCCACCTAATGAGGATCATACTAGCTTTCAGACTGATACAGGGCTTTACTGTTACAAAGTAATGCCCTTCGGTTTGAAAAATGTTGGTGCGACTTACTAGCGACTATTCAATCACATGTTTAAAGAGTTTATCGATACAAACATGGAAGTACATGTTGATGACATGCTCGTTAAGTCAAAAAAGGCAGAAGAACACGTAGGGGAATCGCAAGAGTGCTTCAACGTCTTGAACAAATATCAGATGAAGTTGAATCCCCTCAAGTGTTCCTTCGGAGTTGGATCAGGGAAATTTTTGGGATTTATAGTGAACTCACGAGGAATTGAAGCTAATCTTGAAAAAATCAAGGCCATGGTCAATATGAAATCTCCAACAAAGATAAAAGATGTTCAAAGTTTAGCCAGGAGAATCGCCACTCTAAGTAGATTTATCTCCAAATCGACGGACAAGTGCGTCCCATTTTTTAATCTACTTAGGGGCAATAAAAAATTCGAGTGGACGGAGGAGTACGAGTAGGCTTTCCAGGCTCAAAAGTCTCATATGTCACAGCCACCGATCCTATCAAAGCCAGTTGAAAAAGAAACTTTGTTCATTTATTTGGTAGTCACAGAATATTTTGCTAGTGTTGTCTTGGTAAGAGAGGAGGAAAATGTGCAAAAAGTCGTATATTATGTAAGAAAAAGTCTAATAGGAGCAGAGCTGAGGTATCGGTCCATTGAAAAATTAGCCTACTACTTAATCTTAGCCTCCAAAAAGTTGCGGCATACTTTTAAGCTCACCCCATCTCAGTACCGACCAGCCCTTACGGCAAGTTCTGCAGAAGACAGAAGCCACTAGTCGATTATTGAAATGGGCAATCGAACTTGGGCAATTTGAAATTTCTTACTTACCACGAGCAGCAGTAAAAGGGCAAGCTCTGGCCGACTTCGTCACAGAGCTCACTGGGCTTCTAGATAGTGAACAGACAGAAGAGCCTGAACCTCAAAGCCAAACTCCCTCTTGGAAGTTGTTTACAGGCAGTTCATCTAATGAACATCACACTAAAGCCGGAGTGATTTTGGTAACACCTGAAGAACATCGATTCCACTGCACAATCAGATTTGACTTCACAGCGTCCAACAACGAAGCCGAGTATGAAGCGCTGCTCGCAGGTTTACGATTAGCTAGGGACATGACCATAAAGTCACTTGAAATCTATAGTGACTCCCAGTTGGTGGTTAATCAGATTACTGGAGAGTATCAAGCCCGGGGTCTGAAGATGGTTGCTTACTTAAACAAAGCAAAGGATTTGCTGGCACAATTTGAAAAGTATACTCTCCAGCAAGTACCTTGCGACCAGAACTCGAACAATGATGCTCTGGCCAAATTAGCGAGTACAAAGGATGTTGACACCCTGAATATAGTGTCTGTTGAATGGCTGTCTGCACCAAGCATCAACGCAGAAGAAACCTCTCTGGTAATTTAGGCAGCAGATACATGGATGGCACCTTTCATTGAGTACTTGACGCATGGAGTGTTGCCGACGAACAGAAACAAAGCAAGGACCCTTCAGAGGCAGGCTGCTCGATTTATCCTGGTCGCCGGAATTCTATACCGAAGGGGATACTCAATACCACTTCTGAGGTGTGTATCAAAACAAAAGGCCAGGGATTTAATGCGAGAAGTCCATGAAGGTTTCTGTGGAGATCACGCTGGGGGCATAGTTTATCAAAAAAGATCCTAAGGCAAGGGTACTTCTGGCCAACAATGAATGAAGACTCGTTGGACTTTGTTCGAAAATGTGACAGGGCCAAAGATTCTCCAAGATTCCGCGAGCAGCCCCTAATGAGCTAAAGCAGATGCAAAGTCCGTGGCCATTCGCAGTATGGGGAATAGACTTAATCGGGTCTTTGCCCACAGGAAAAGGTGGCATCAAATATGTCGTGGTGGCTGTTGATTACTTCATGAAGTGGGCCGAAGCTGAGCCACTCGCAACCATAACGACTAAGAAAGTGCTGGACTTTGTGGTAAAAAACATAGTGTGTTGCTATGGGTTGCCGAGAAAAATTGTCTCAAGCAATGACACACAGTTTGATAGTGACTTGTTCACAGATTTTTGCGAAAGGCACGAGATTATCAAAAGCTTTTCTTTAGTAGCTCATCTGCAAGCAAATGGTCAAGTTGAGGCTGTCAACAAGACACTAAAGGATACTCTGAAGAAAAGGCTCGAAGAAGCAAAGGGGGCATGGCCAGAGCAGTTGCCTGAAGTCCTCTGGTTGTATAGAATGTCGCATCGAACAGCAACAGGTCATACTCCATTTTCCTTAGCTTATGGATATGAGGTTATGTTACCTGTCAAATTAGATCCGCCATCCCATCGACTGATGGCATACGTTCAAGACACTAATAATCAATTATTGATGGAATCCTTGGATTTGGTCGGTGAAAGGCACGAGCAAGCCCAACTCCGAGTAGCAGCTTACCAGCAAAAGGTCACCTGATATTTCAACTCAGTACGTGAAAGAAAATTTAATGTGGGAGATCTGGTACTAAGAAGAGTTTTCCTTAACACCCGCGATCAATCTGCTGGAGTGCTTGGTCCTAACTGGGAAGGACCATACCAAATCGAAGAAGTCCTCCATCCAGGCACTTATAAACTTGCTCGCTTAAATGGATATCTCATTCCTTGCTATTGGAATGGAGAACACCTGCGCAAGTACTATCAATAAACAATTCTTTTTAAATGATTGGCTTGTATTAAATTTACTTTTTACAAGTTTATGAACAAGGGTTAGTCAATCATGTGACTGATCGCTTATAAGTGTAAGATCATATTTTGATCACTCATACAGACACAATTGTCCATTTATTATGAGAAATAAAAGGGACTGTGCGCAGCCAGTCAATCTTGCCAATTATTGTTTTCATTACAAGTATTTGCTCATTACGTGTGTTGTTTTGCTATATTATCATTTTTCATATATCTTTATTACGAGTAGTAATGTTCGAACAGGTCTTGGACAAGGCAAGTGACCGAGGACCTAAAGCTCCTCACTCACTTGGGGGCATATAAGGTATCTAGTAAGCAAAGCATATCGACAGGTATATGTAAACACACGAGCAACATAAGTGAAATCATGCTACGGTACTTAGAATACTTTTCAAAATTTTGTTTAAAATTTGTTAAATCAAACAAAAGTGTTATGCTAAGTTCGGTCATGCGAACAGATGTTATAATAAGATAAAAATACTATAATGTCAAAACTGAAATCCTTTACACCGCGAGCAGTTACTTCTCGGATGTAATTGTTTGTTAAAAGGAAAAGCCACCCATGCAGCAATAAAAATATAAATTGTCTCAACCCTACAAACCGAGGTCCGTGTGTCCCAAATTACAAAGATAAATAAAAAGAACAAAAAATTATGAAGCATGAGGGTCTTGAGGAGTTTTCTGGTAGACGGAGGCCCCAATTTCCTCTTCCAAGTCATCAATGTCCGTAGCCAAGGAGATTTCGGGGGAGGCTGGGACTTTCGCTCTCTCCTCTTCTTCAAGGCGAGCAAGGCACCTGTTTTTTTCAGTTTGCCTCATGCGCTCGGAAAGATAGCTAAAGTCTACCTCGCAGTTGTGCTTCCAGAACGCGTAGAAGCAATTGAAGGTGGCCCCCTTGTACCTCTCCATGTTGCTAGCATTGGTCTCCTCAAGCTCTTTGATACCCTCCTCCAACCCCTTAGTCTCCTTTCTGCTGATGAATAGATCATCTTGAAGCTTAGAGGCTTCATTGAAATTGAGCAAAGAAGTCTCCTTATACTTCTCTTTAGTCTCGATGGCTTTGATCAAAGTAGTCTGGTGTTGTTTCAGCTCTTCGGCCAGCTTAGTCTTCTGTTCGAGCAGTTTAGCGTTTTGCTTCTCGGCTGCCTTGAACTACTCGATGTATTTCGCCTCAGCCATCTTAAGCTCCTTAGCATGTCTATCCTCAGACACCTTAAGCTGCTCCTCGGACGCCTTAAGCTACTCGCCAAGTTTCTTCTCATATTGAGCAGTCAAGGCTCTCGAGCGACGCCAGCTGGCGATCATAGTTAGCATTCCCTGCAATCAGAGAAAAAGTTAAACTGGTGGTGGAAAATGACAAGATAAACAAACGGTAACCTACACTGGTTATTTCATTCAGCGCACGGTTAATTATCTGGTCGACCTCCATGGAGTCGGTACCAATGATGGCCTTTCGGCTGTGTCGATGCCTTGATAGTTTGGTCATCCTCTCCTTGGCTGAGCTGAGCACGATGCTCATCAAGGCGTCTCCTGTTTGATTAGGAGGTGCCTGGTCGGTAGGTGCTGCAAGTGGTGCCTGGTCGGCAGGTGCGGCAGGAGGTGTCTGGTCAGCAAGTGCTAGAGGATAGGTCTGATCAGTGGGGGCTAGGGGAGACATCTGGTCGAGGGGAGCTGGAGGAGGTATTGTTTCCTTCAAAGGAACTGGCACTGGAGGATCCCTAGTCTGAGCATTTTTCGTTGGAGGGTTCTGGCTGCTTTCACCACGGTGTTGCCTGCTCCCCTTTTTCTTGCTCGAAAGAGCAGCAGGTACAGGTACGCTGTAGAGCTCGAACATAACTTTAGTCGACATATCTACAAGTAAGAAAACATACGAATAGTCAGACAATATGATTAGATATGCTTACTATATCAGGGGAATAAGAGCAAGGAAATTATAAGTAAAATACCCGAGCTACAACTACTGGTCGCTACATTACTTATTGAACTACTGCTACACTCACTCACTGCCTTGAAGAAGTCTGAATTTAAATTAGGCGTGTATATAAAGTTGTCGTCACCGTCAAATAAATGATAGGGAATGGGCAAACTATCTACGAGTGAGAAGACATTACCGTTCTCGTCTGAAGATTCAAGAATAGGCGCGGGATGTTCGGAAACCTTCTTTTTGCCCTTTCCTGAAGGAGCAGGGACAACAACTTCTCGCGGGGTGCTGGAGGGTTCCCTGATAGTCATCCTAGTTGTCCTCCTTCTCAGAGGTTGTGACACGTCATGGTGCTGCTCGGGAACTTCTCCACCGGTAGCACTCCACGCAGTTGTTTCCCTCACATCTTGGTGAGGAGCCAAAAGGCCAACCATCCTTAGATTATTCTCTGTGACCAGCTCTTTGACGCTTTTTTCTATGTCGGTCGTGCTGGCCAAGGAAGTTGCTCGTATCTCCATTTTTGGAGTGGGAGCTGGTCGGCGCCACGGACCTGAATGACACTAAAATTCTAAGGAATGTGCAAGAAAGCTAAAGGAAATTGAACGACTAGGGAATAAATGATTTACCTCATTCTATGAAGGCCAGATTGTTGGCGATCAGGTCTGTTGTTAAAAAGTACTCCTGGAAGTACTTTCCCACGTTAGACTTATAGGTGATCTCACTCAGGAAGGTGCGAGCAGATTCTTGGTGGTAAAAATGGAAGAACCTCGTGTTGTTGTGATTGGGGTTAGACTTGAGATCAAACAGATAGTTGATCTCATGTGGCGTCGGGACGGGCCACTTCTTATGATTATACAGGATATAGAGAGCAGAAATCACTCTATACCCATTTGGTGTTATTTGAAAGGGAGCGACCTCGAAATAGTTGGCCACCCCCTGAAAAAATGGATGAAGATGCAAGGTTTCCCGTGCCTCAATATGATATCTCGACCAGGCACTAAAGGCGCCCCTAGGAAGGTTTACCTGTTGGTCAATGGAGGGTTTGATTAGGGTTACCCCAGGAAGTCCGTACTTTTTGAGGTAATTCGTTACCATCCTAACTGTAATATTTCTAGGAGGAGCAACGTACCATTCGACTTCTGATCAAAGGACGTCCCAAAGTTGGGCCTTTATTTGGATTTTTGGCTGGGATGTGCTTTCGGGTGAAGGGTTGGTCAAAGGATTTTTAGCCCGAGGAGCAGGCTGTTTAGCAGGAGGAGAGGTTGTTTTCCTTTTCTTTTGGGCGGTGGATTTTACTCAACCCATGTTCGATGGACTGGTTGAAGGTCTATTAGAAGGGGTATGACAAAAGGAATCTCCGGGATTAGTAACAATGACTATTCCTGATCTTCGAGCAACTAGGCGAGCAAGTCGTCGTCCATCGGCCTCTCATCTCCCCATGGGTCATGCATGAAAATCTGCACATAAAGAAGGGGAGATGAGAATCTACGACCAAAAGACCATGAAAGTGTAAAAGTTGGAATAACGTTGCTCATGTAAAAAAGTTAAGCTTTTATATGACTAGCAACATTCTAACAAAAACACTAAATTCTATGCGAACAGTTTGTAAAATGGATTAAAAAATAGAAGTGAAAAGTTTTTTAGAAAAAACTTTTCGACTCTGAAAAGGAGGGAAAAACCCAGTTTTTCTACATGCTTAAAAATCAAATTTTTACTTCGATTTTACGCCCTAAATTAATAATCCTAACTCCTAAACTGATTCCTAAGCCTCATGTAATGTTATTTCCTTATCCTATCATGCTCAGACCTACGTACCCATTTACCCCAAAAATAGTTTCTTTCAAGAAAATTCAAGAAATTAAGGTCTGAAACAGATATAAAATAGATATTGCGTGGCATCTCAACGATTGAAAAGGTTGATAAACTTACTTGGATAAAGATTGGAGCAAGTTTCTGAGACGCTAAGACAAGTGGCTGGACAGAAATTCCGTGGCTCGTCAAGATCGACTGAGTTCTTGGGTTTTCTGCGCTCTATTCTTCATTGTTCTTAAGGAGAAAGTGAAAAGTAAAGAATAAAGAGTAATTTTGAGGGGTTATATATATACTGGTCGAAGCACAGTTACAGAGGTAATCATAAGGGGTGACTTTCTGAGGCATAGGTATAAGCAATTGCCGTCAAACTACTTTTTGGGATCCTGCAACGATATGATTGGTTGCCTTTTTCAAGAAGGCATGGATGGCTATGACACATTTGACAAGGCATATGAAAGGCCGGCTGTCTAAGTTTACTTTATGCTGGTCGTAGTAAAATAAACTTGGGGGCAAATGTTTACCCAAAAATGGCTCCTGATGACGTGGCAGGATTGACCTACACGTGGCAGGCATGTGACAACTTTAAGTGAATGAATCTTGTTCGACCATTGACCAATCTGGTCGCATACTTTCATCTACTTCCTTTTGGATATGCAATCTTGTAATATTTGCATTAATTGTATTTTCTTTTATTACCTTGATACGCAAGTCTTAATTGTAATTAAGGCCCATGAGCCCATGTAATCTTCTTGAGCCTATAAATAAGAATCAAAGGGCTCAAGGAAGGGACTTTTGAACTTTTGATCTTTGTACTCTGATAGAAGAATATAGTGTGATTATTCGCCGAAGTTGTAATCTTTCCAAGACTTGTGAAACTCGTGAACCCAAGTTCATTGATCACGTTGTTGGGATTCAATATCAATAAGAACACTAAGTGGATGTAGGTCATTACCATCCAATTGGGGCCGAACCACTATAAATCGTTTGTGCCATTTACTTTTCCCTTTGAATTTCTTCTTGTTTTCATCTCATTTTATATCATTTATCTGACTCCATGTCGTTGACCAATTTGAGGGTCAACACATACTATTATGGACATATTTACCATATATAAATAGGGAAACTTTTCCATAGATAATTTGTTTAATATATAATTCATACTTTCCCAAATAAGCACAATACATCAATCAAACCATATATATTTTCGAAAATCAAAACATAATTATACTTTATATATTTTTCGAAAATCAACACTAATAAAAAATATTAAATTGGAAAAAAAATATCGCTTAATAAGTTAGCCAATATTAGGATTTTACAATCTCCCTCTTTGACAACTTATTAAACAAAATATATTCTTAGCAATTGTTAACACAAAAACCTGCAGCAAGCAGTTTGTTAGATTAAAGATAAATTTCCTAAGAACTCCCCCTGCAAATAAGCACACTAACAAATATAACATGACCTGTCAAATTTTTGGAAAAAGTTTAACAAGACACAACCACACAACTCCCCCTGAAAATAGGGTCCAGAGTTATACCAAATACTCCCCATTTTTGTCTATCAAGGAGCCAAAGTAACAAAAATCAAATGAAAAGACAAGTAAACTTGTTCTTTGTACATTTAATGAAAAAAAGACAGAAAATAAAGCAAGATAAAAAAAAACTAAATACTCTTGAATAATACTGTCAGTTGATCAATGATTGCTTGTTGAGTTACCTCCATGGATCCAAGTCAATTGATGACCACTACAAGTTCGGATTTGACAACATGAAGTTTTGATGTCTCAGGACTAACACTAGATGGAGCAGAAGAACTGGAAGCACCAGTAGAGGGATTGGGAGTACCGACGATCTTGATTTGAGCCACTGATTCCTGCACACTAGAAATTACAAGAAAGAAAAAAATAGCAGAAAAGAACCAAGGAGAAATAACCAGGAAAAAAATGAGATAGTGAGTAAATAAGAGAGTGGTTGTGGGAATGAGAGTGACAAACACATTGATACACAATGGGTAGTTGCCTGATTTTGACTAAGAGAATAAAAAAGAACTTTTGTCTTAAATGTGAATGAAACAAAAAGGGCAACAAATATTCCTATTAAAAAAAATTCTCAACTTTCTTTTTTTCACAAAAAAAAAAAAAAAATATTCAGACAACCCCAAACTTAGATAGAATTTTGAAAAAATTAAGACAATATCAATTGGAATATAATTGCCAAATAAAGCATGATTTCACACCCCACAACAGATTCAGTTTTCTTCCCCTTTTTTTGTTTTTGATATTCTTTATATATATAGATAATGACCTAGTTTTCCTTTTGTTGCTAACAAATTTTTCGAAAACTTGAAACACAATAAACAAAGTTTCTTTCAAAAATTAATTGAGAACTATAATGTTAGGAAAAAATCATTTAACTTATATGACATGCTTTAAGAGTGTTGGGATAAAAATAAATATTTCTAGAACACGGAATAGTTTTAGGGAAAAATTTAACATAGAGGATGAGACTTACATTTTTCACTTTTTCTTCATCCAGAACATGTACTAGTGTGAGTGGTTAAATTTTGGTTCATTACCCTATTTGGAAATTTTGGCCTTTTTTTGAAGTACCCTACGAAGACCCTGTCACATTACATTTGTGGTAGCCCTTTTCATTTGTAGCATAACCTCTACATATGTCTAATTACCAAGCTCAACCTACTCAAAGTTGGCTTTCACACATTGGTGTAGGTAACTCTATTCTCACAAAGGAAACTAAAACTGAAGAATTTTTTGTTAATTTTGCTCATTACACTCTTATGTTGACTGGTTTTTTGGTCAACTAACGTGGAGTTAAAATAATTAATTAGAGAGATTTCATTCAGACAACCAATTAACCATAAATAAGCCAAGAACCTAATAACTATGAGCAATGAATAATAAAAGACACCAGAAATTATAGAGGTCCGACCCCAAGAAACGGCAATGACCTACTTCCTCTTTAATTTGTATTGATTTTTAAGGTTTACACAAGATGACTAGTGAAAACAGGTACGATTCTAAGTGTAAAAACAATAAAGAATGGCAGAAATCACTACTAAGTGTTCCTAACAAGCTGGTCGGTATATTTCAGGTGCTGGTCGGTAGGCTAAAAATCCCCCCTCCCCCTTCCACAGTGGTGGAAGGCTTGTATTTATACTGTCCCCAATGCCCAGGAAGTTGCGCCTACACCGCAACTACTGCAAAATATCCCCTTCTTTCTGCGGGTAGTTGCAGTCTTATTCTTCAGGAGTTTGACTGAGTTTTCAGGTGAACTATTAGGCATGAGGAGGATGTATCTGACTGCATCCAACCAGGTATACTAGGTTTCCTGGAGAGCATACCGAGCAGCCTCTTTTCTGGTAAGCATACCACGCAGTTGCTTTCCTGGTGAGCATACCGCGCAGTAATTGTTATGCATTTGGCAAGTGTGCTCTTTCTAGCTTGTTTGATTGTTGGATGCCTATGCCACATGTCAAGAATATGATGAAGCATGCCCACAATATGATGCCATGTGTCCAACCTTCATGCCATGTCAGCTGTGTATATTTTTGGGATAACATTTGCCCCCCCCCCCCAAGTTTGCAATGGTGTTGAACAATATGTAAACTTTCCTTCTGGATACCACCCCGTCCAGCCTGGTCGAGGGTATGTTCTCTTTGCTACGTGGCATCTTCATTTAATAGAGTTGAAGACCTTTGCACTCCTTCAAGTTTCCAAGAAATGACTTTTCACTCTTTCTAGCCTCTTTTTGATACCATAAAGTGTCATAATGGCTTCTCTTAATAACTGTACCATTGGCTTGTGCAGTTACCGAAGAGTGGCTGATGTGTAGGGCGGTTGAGACGAAGCGACTGGAAGGACGTGCTGGGTGGTGTGCTGACGTGTCTGGGAAGACGTGCTTGCAGCAGTTAAAGGGATGTCTCATCAATGCTCACAGGAGGAGGTAGAGCGTTGTACCTGGACTATAAATATCTTCCTTCTCTTCTGACTTCCTTTTTTATAGTCTCTTCTCCTTTCAAACTTCCTGAACGCTCAGAACTTCCCTCTTTGTGAAGTGCCCAGCCCATGTTCACCGAAGCTTTTTGGCTCGTGTTACCCTCGCTGACCTACTACCAGTGAGTTCTTCTTTTTCCTCCTTGGTATATCTATGATTTATGCGAAAATACTTCTGTTTTTCTCTGTGGCCGTGGGTTTTTTTTTTTTGCCAAACCCTTGGATTTCTTGCATGAATGTTGTTTGAATCAGTAAATAAAAAACTGCTTTGAGTAGCTCTTGTAATGGGTAATCTGTTTTATTTTTTGATTTTACAAAAAACAACTTTTTGACGGCCCATTTTGGTAGATTTATGTTCGGTGTTCTTGAAAAACACCAAGAACAACTCTCTGATAAATTTTTCAGAAAACCCTTCATTTTCTCAGTTTCCTTTACTTTTGATCTTGTCTTCCTGCTGCATGGTATATTGTGCCGTGTTTACTCCTGAGCTGGTCAGTATACCCTACGATAATTATACCGACCGGTGTTGTTCAGTGCTCTCACCTCATTTTCCCCTTTTTCTTGTGTGCACAGACTACTTGAGGGAGGTGATCACCGAACTCCATCACTGTGTCTTCCATGACAATGGCTCGTACCAAAAAGACAACTTGAGGCTCAAAAGAAGAAGATCATCATGTGGCACGGCGCACTACTAGAGGGGATCCCAGGGAGGCATCACCCCCCGAGGAGAAGCCCAATGGCTCGGGATAGGAAGAAGATTCTGAAACCAAGTATTCTACGGAGATTTATACTGAGGCATCCCTAAACCCATTGGCTGGGAACAAAGATGGTCCTCTCTATGTGGCTCCTGCTAGTACTATTTCCATTAAACAAATATAGAACGTGAAGGAGCATTTTAAGTTGCAGGGTGTATCCGTCATCAAGCCTCCTGCCTGTCAAACTGCCAATGACCCCAGGGCCCAATTTTGTGCTTGGAGCCGATTCCATATGACTGCTGGAGCCACTCTCCCTCTTCAGCCATGCTTTTGGAGTGTGGCTAATTATTTTGGGATTTTCCCAACCAAGATCAGTCCTAGTGGCATTAGGTTTCTTTACGCCCTTTATGTATTGTACAAATCCTTAAATTGGCCAGTACCTTATGTCCACAAAATTAATTACCTCTTTGACCTCAAATCTAGTCCCCGGCAAGGCCGCTCGGGGTATTTCTATTTCAGCCATAGGGATTCCAATATTTACATGGCCAATACAGACAACATCTCCAAAGTTGGGGAGTACGCCAACCAGTTCTTTCTCACTGAAAACATTCCTTCCACCCACCTATCTTTTCAACGCAATGGTCCCTTTAGCTGTTCGGCCCCTACTCGAGAGATGGCTAAATGGGCTCGTAGGTTGGCTGCCATGAACCCCGACCTTAAAGATATGGCAGCTCTGACCATCGTAGAGAAATTAACTAATGATGGGCTTTACCCCAATCTAGAGGCACAAGCCAAGGGTGCTACCCCTACTAGACAGTCGCCTAGGAAGCACCCGCCCAATACTAAGTCGCCCAGTTCTCCACCATCTAAAAAACAAACCAGCTATTTGTACCTTCATCCAGACCTTGCGTGGCCCACCGAACAAGAAGCTTGACAGGGGTCGTCATCCGAGAGTCTGTTGAGCATAGCGCTCCAAAAGTTGCCACTGCCCCTAGTCTAGAAAGGGGAAGTAGATTGAAGTGGAGCATTTAAACTCAAGCTCCTTAGATAATGATGAGGATGTACTGCCCGGAGTAGCCGGCTGCTCAGGGGGGAACGAAGAGGGTGATTTCACTCTCTTTATATAACTTTCTTTGCATTCTTTCGTAATTATAATTTTTTGCTTGTTCCAATGCTGCTCGGCACCTTACTAACCTTTTATTTTGATTTGCAGATATGTCGTTTGTGCTCTTTAAGAAATTTGCTCAGAAGCATGTCACCGGTCCGAGCAATGAGGCTCCCCCAGCCAAATGCCAGAAGACAAACTCTCTTGTTGAACCTGTCGAGCAGGTTGCTAGGACCCCCGAATAAACTCCTTCTCAGAAAAGGTCACAGTCGCAGACTCCGATTCGCAAATCTGCCAAAGGCAAGGGACCTTAGACTAAGGAGGTTATTCACTCGTCCCCTGCACAAAGGTCTGGCCCCCGAGCAGAGTCCCAGAGGGTGCTACTGAGGACCCCGCCGAGGAGTTTCATGGACCTTTAAAAAAGGCCTTAGCCATTCATCAAGGCCACGCAAAAAGGGTTTCCTCTACCCAATCTAACTTCGTGACTAATCTAAGTACCAAATCCTTGGAGTATATCACCAGTACTGGCCTCCAGGATGTTGTTAGGGTAAGTATTTGGCATTCTTGGAGCTAATCGATTTTCCTTGTATGTCACTTATTCTCAGTTTTCTTATTTCATGATGCATGGTATGTTGGTCCTTAGCTATGCTCATTATAGTGCCAAAAGGGTGAGCAAGCAGGTGATTGGCTTGGTGAAGGAGTCTGAAGACAAAACCTCCCAAGTTAATGAGTTGTCCGAACAAGTTCAGAATCTTCAACTGACCTCCGAGCAGGTTACTAAGGAAAATGAGAATCTTAAAAATGTTGTCAAGCAGAGGAACCTTGATGTTAACCGGTTGGAGAGGAGGATTGAAGAGCTGAAGGAAAAGATTGTTGCTATTGAGAAGGCCGCCCAGGAAAAGGAGGATAGACTAGCAAAGGCTCTTGAGCAAGAAAAATCTTATCGGGCTACCGACGCTAAGGCTTTGGAGGGTTTTGGCCTGAGCATTTTCTTTGATTTTTGGGTTTGTAACAAAATAGTGGACTTGAGTTATTTGGGAAAGGCTTACGATGAGCTCATACAGTACTATCATGAGTGGGAGAAGAACGAGGCTCCAACCGTACCCACCAAGCAGCTGCCAGTCTCCGAGCCAGAGACTGTCGAGCCGCCCATTGAGCTAGTCGTTATAGCTCTTGAAGAATATGTCTTGCCATCCAACCCAAGTTCTTCAACTGAGGCTTCAACTCCTACGGACCAGTACAGTAATCTCCCAGCCGAAACTCATGTTGTTGAGCCTAAGCAACACATCCTTGACTCTTGAAAACTCTGTCTGTTTTCTTTTTTTTACATAATCTATGTCTGAACAAAAGTGACTGTGCTGAGCAGCCTTTATTCTCACGCACTTATCTTCCTTTTGTTGAAACATCAGTTGAGCCGAGCAGCTTTCAATCTCGAGCGCCTTTTGACACATGTCTATATGATATTTTTATTTGGTATGTATCTGCTCGTACTTTATTTTTCATTATTGCTCAGTGTATACTGTTTTTTTGGAGTTGTGCGACTCTGTCTGTTGATCGAAGCTAATAATTTTTTTTGAACGAGTTGTAAACAATGTTGTTCAACCCAATCTACATAAATTGTTTTATGGATCTTTTTGTTGCCTGGTATACTGAGCAGCGCGCAAGCACTTTAACATTAATAAAAATTAACGCTTCTAAGTCCTTTTAATTACGCGCTTTTTTTTCTCTTTTTGTCCATGTATGACTATGGTGCTCCCCAAGTGACCGAGCGGGATTCATAACTCTTGGGTTATCCTCTTGGTCACTTGCTAATTGACCAAATCTATTCGTAATAACCTGTTCAAGCCCACTTGGGTTTGCCAAAACCTGCAAAGGTTTCATACACTGCTGACAATCCGTGATGTAATTCACTAGTTAGCAAGATAATCATTGTGAAAATAAAGGCTTGTAAAAATGGACAAAACATGTCTTATTGACTAAAGATTAACCATACAAGCTGCGTTGCTACAAAGTAGCTTACATTCATAAACATTAAATATTACAATAAATGGGAAAATTGTGCTTGTGCATAATTAATAAAACTAACTTTGGCTAGTCGGTGGTAAGGGCAATCGTGCCTGTATCGGCCAGTCAACGATCACTTAAAAGAAATCTTATTGGTATTACTTCCTTAGGTGTTCCCCATTCCAATAATGGGGGACAGGTACTAGTTGGAGATCTTGGTTATACTGCGCTAGCTTGTATGTGCCGGGTGGTCATATCTGTAACCTGGTAAGGGCCTTCTAAGCTGGGGCCTAGTACTCATGCTGAAGCATCTTGAGTTTCTGGGAATATTCTTCGTAAGACTAGGTCTCCTACGTCAAAAAAAAATTCCTTAACTCTAGGATTGAAGTACCGGGCAACTTTTTGCTGATGGGCGGCCAGGCGTATGTTGGACTTTTTGTGTCTTTCTTCAATTAGGTCCAAGGATTCAGCTAACAGCTGGTGATTACCATCCTGGTCATATGTCGTGCACCTGTGAGACGGTGGATTCACCTCCATGGGCAGCATCGCTTCATACCTTTATGTAAGTGCAAAGGGGTATCTCCAGTAGTTGTTCGCTCGGTAGTCCTATAGGACCATAGTACTTCAGGTAGTTTCTCAGGCCAGTTTCACTTAGCCTCTTCTAAATGCTTCTTCAGAGTGTCTTTGAGAGTCTTGTTAACTGCTTCTACCTATCCATTTACTTGTGGGTGTGAGACTGCTGAGAAGCTTTTTGTGATGTCGTGTCTAGTGCAAAAATCAGTAAATAACTGGCTGTCAAATTGCATGCCATTGTCAGACACTATTTTGTGGGGTAGACAAAACCTACAAATTATATTCTTTACCACAAAGTCCAATACTTTCTTGGAAGTGATTGTTGCCAGCAGCTTGGCCTCCTACCATTTGGTAAAGTAATCCACTGCTACTACCGCGTACTGTACTCCCCCTTTCCTTTTAGCAACCGACCAATAAGGTCAATCCTTCAAATGGCAAAGGGCCATGGACTTTGCATCTGTGTTAGTTTGTTTGGGGTTGCTCGGGGGAATTTTGCAAATCTCTAACACTTGTCACATTTTCGAACATGCAATATGGAGTCCTCATTCATAGTTGGCCAAAAGTAGCCTTGCCTTAGAATTTTCTTAGATAGACTCTGCTCCCCAGCATGATTCCCACAGAAACCCTCATGTACCTCTTCAAGAAGCTGTCCTGATTCTGTTTGGTTGATGCACCTGAGCAATGGCATGGAAAATCCTCTTTTGTACATGACCTTGTCTAGGATGAGGTATCGAGCAGCTTTCCTTATCAATTTTCTAGACTCGTTACGACTGTTGAGTAGGATTTCGTGATCTAGATAAGTTGTAATCAGGGTCATCCAGGATGGAGTGTTGTCTATAAGAAGGACTGGTTCTAGCAGGTTGATAATGGGTCGGTCCAGATACTCAATGGGGACCAAATTGGCTTTGTCCACCATGCCACTGCTGGCCAGCCTAGCCAGTGCATTTGCCATGGCATTTTGTTCTCTAGGTATCTGCTGAATGGTGTATCTCTTAATCTGAGCAAGTAAATCTTTGATTTTATTAAGATAGGCCATCATTTCCTCTCCCCGAGCAACGTATTCTCCGATGACGTGGTTGACAACTAGCTGCGAGTTGCTATATATCTCCAAGGATTCAACTTTCACCTCTTTAGCTAATCTTAGGCCTGCAATTAGTGCTTCATATTCTGCTTCATTATTAGATGCCTCAAATCCAACATGAAGTGAACAATGGATGTGTTGCCCTTTGGGGGTGATTAGAGTGAGACCGACTCTTGATAACTAGTCGGTAGACGAGCCATCTACGTGTATTTTCCAAGCTTGTTGTTCTTTTTTAGAATCAATAGTGCTGGATTCTGGGTGTTCGGCATTCTGTGCAGTATTTGTGCTGCGTGATAGCTCAAACTCAGATGACTACTTGGCTATGACTCTGTCTGGTTCTGGTACTCTGGTACACTCATCTACAAAATCTGCAAGAGCCTGACCTTTAATTGCTGTTCAGGGTTGGTAAGTAATCTCGTACTGCCCGAGCTCTATAGACCATTTGAGAAACCGACTAGAGGTGTCTGCCTTTTGCAAGACTTGGCACAGTGGTTGGTTGGTAAGAACCTTGATGGGATGCGCTTGGAAGTATGGGCGAAGTTTTCTGGATGACAGGAACAGGCAGAAAGTTAATTTTTCAATTAGAGGATACATGCTCTTGGCGTCAACCGACCTCTTACTAACATAGTAGACTGGATGTTGGATCTTGTTTTCTTCTCAAACCAGGACTGCACTGACAGCATGTTGAGTTACTTCCAGGTATATGAATAGTTCTTCACCCTCCACAGGTTTTGAAAGGATCGGGGGTTGTGTCAGCTGCTGCTTTAGAGCTTGGAAGGCTTGTTCGTACTCTTCAGTCCATTCAAATTTCTTTGTGCCTCTGAGGATATTAAAAAATGGAATACACCTATCAGTTGATTTAGACATAAATCTGTTGAGTGCTGCTATGCGTCCTGTTAGGCTCTACACGTCATTGATCCTGGCTAGTGAGGGCATGTCCAGCAGTGCTTTTATATTTTCGGGGTTTGCTTCTATTCCTCTGGATTTCACCATGAACCCCAAAAAATTTCCCGACCCCACACCAAAGCAGCATTTTAGGGGGTTTAATTTCATTCTATACTGCCTTAGGATATTGAAACACTCCTCTAAGTCCTCAATGTGCCCCTCAGCCTGTTTGGATTTTACCAACATATCGTCCACGTAAACTTCCATGTTATTCCCTATTTGGTCCTTGATGATATGTTTTACCAGCCGCTGATATGTCGCTCCAGCATTTTTCAGGCCGAACGACATTACTCTGTAGCAGTACAACCCCACATTCGTGCAGAAACTTGTATGCTCCTGGTCGGGTGGATGCATGCTTATTTGGTTGTACCCCGAGTAGGCATCCATGAAGGATAAAATTTCTTGGCCGACTATAGCGTCCACCAGTTGTTCAATTCTTAGAAATGGGAAGCAGTCCTTAAGGCATGCTTGATTCAAATCTGTAAAATCTATGCATACCCTCCACTTTGTTGTTAGGCTTTGGTACCAATACATGATTGGAAACCCATACAAGATAAAAGGCTTCCCTAATAAATTTGTTATTTCAAAGCTTCTCCATTTCCTCCTTTAATGCTTTTGCCCTCGTCTGATAAAGTAACCTCATTTTTTGTTGTACGAGCTTGAAGTGTTATGTGTCAATGTTGAGGTCATGGCTTATAATGGTTAGGCAGATCCCCACCATGTCATCATGTGACTAGGCGAATACATCCTGGTTGTCCCATAGGAACTGGATCAAAGCAGATCTTATGTTCCCGGACAGCCCTTTCCCTACCTTGACAACCCTGGTTGGGTAATTTGGGTCAAGTGGGACCTCTTCTAATTCTTCGACTGGACCCACCCCTGTATCAGTATCTCCAAAATGAGGGTCTATGTCATCTCCCCTACTTTGGGCTGCATCCTATTTTTGGTGACTGGGCCCTGTAGGCTGGGCGGCAGACTGCCTTGCCTACCTTTTTTACTGATGAATTATAACATTCTCTGGCCACTAGTTGGTTCCCCTTAATAATTCCTACACCTACTCAGAGGTCATACAGAGCCGGTCGACCTATCATGGCATTGTACAAAGAGGGAATGTCAATTAACACGAACAAACCCATTACCGTGTTGCTTTTAGGTGTCGTCTCTACTATTACAGGCAACCTTATGCTTCCTGGGGGGCAATATCGTTCCCAGTAAACCAATACAGTAGCTGCTCGCATGGTTTCAAGTCTGTAATGCTAAAATTCATCCTTTCTAGGGTATTCTTGAATAGAATGTTGACAGACGAGCCGTGATCAATCATCATCTAAGCCACGATCATGTTGGCGATTTGCACCTCTACCACCAAAGGGTCATTATGCAGATGATGTACCTGACATGTGTCTTCCTCACTGAATGTGATGGGTTCACATTCGTATCGAGGTTGTTTGGGAGTATGGTCCTGGACAGCCAGTTGATCTTCCTCTCACTCATGTCTAAGGGAATGGGCGTATCTTTCTCGAGCCTTACCATTGTTACCGACCAAATGTGGTCCTCCACAGATCATATCTAGCCAGCTAGCAACTGGTGGTGGTAGAAGTGGTTGATTGCTTTGATATTGTTGGGGAGGTTGTTGAAGTTGTGGGTCGGTGGTCGGTCGTACATACCTCTTTAGATGAGCATTATTCTACCGAATGAGGAATTCTATTTCCTCTTTTAGGTTATTGCACTCATTGGTTTCATGAGCGTAGTCATTGTGAAACCGAAAAAATTTATTCATATCCCATCTACTAGCATCTTTCCTTAATGGTGGTGGTCTCCTATAAGGTACTACTGCCTGGGTAGCATTGAAAACATCTGCTCGGGACTCCATTAGGATAGTGTAAGTAGTAAATTTGGGCATGTATTCTCGCGGTTTTGGCTGCTTGGTGGTGTTAGACTTCTTATTATCATTCTGGTTACTGTTACCCCCAGCTCCGTTATTGTAATTCCCTAACTCCAGGGACCGTTACGGTGTGCCTTGTAAACAGTGCTAAACTCGCTAATCGAGTCATTTGGCCAAAACCGTATAAGAAAGTATGATTAGCAGTTTAGGGATTAAAAATTTTGGTTAAGATATAACGTTTCATTAGAATGTTTATTATATACATTGGGATCCCAAAAATATAATTTAAAGGTCTATTACAAGAGAATATTTACAACATGCCGATCTAAGCGGCAAAACAGGGTTAAACCCTAGTTCTCCTTCAAACCTCGGCCATGGTGGTCGAGCAGCTGCATATGTACACATCGTCACCTAAGCTCTCCAACTCAAGGATGGTCCAGCTTTCTTTTGCCTTTACCTGCACCACATAGCACCCGTGAGCCGAAGCCCAGCAAGAAAACTCAATATGCTCATGAACAGTAATAACATGTCATCAAATCATAAGGCACACGCCTAGCAGATATAGCCCTAGTCAAGCAGACAACAAATCCACGTAATGATGGGTCTCCAGGATAAGAAATCCTGCCCTCCTGAGTGGATGACTATCAAGTCAATCTCAATCAGACAAGTGAAGTTGACTAATAAGTCACTCTCTAAATAGATGACTGATAAGTCCATCTCGGTCAGATGACTGATAAGTCCATCTCGGCCAGATGACTGATAAGTCCATCTCGGTCAAATGACTAATAAGTCCATCTCGATTAGATGACTAATAAGTCCATCTCGGTTAGATGACTGATTAGTCCATCTCGATTAGATGACTAATAAGTCCATCTCGGAGGTCCCATACCCTAATAGCCATGTGACAAACTGTCACCTAGGCCTTTGGACCTGACTCTAGTAACTAGTCTTAGACTAGGCAAGCGCTTATAATTTTCATCGACCTTCAAGTCGGTCCAGCATTAATACCCCATATGAGTCATTCAATGCTGATATCGATTAGATCTAATCTTCATTTGGCTCGGCGTTCATGACGCTATGCCATTTCTGACTCTTAGGTCATTAAAACACGACCAGTGTTTAACCCATTGTGAACTTGACTAATAAATCACAGCTTCACAGATGGATCTAACACCATTGCCGATTCTGACTAATAAGTCAGTGCCATACACAAGTAAGCCATGCCACCAACATGTATCATATGTCAAATATCCAAATAAAGGGCATTCAGCATGCTTATTCAATAATTACTAGCACAATTAGGATCATGCATAAACACAGAGGCTCAAGCTCTGAACAATATCATACTCAGTATACAAAGCATGTCCTAATCGCATGTTTCTCGTGCATCATATACATCATATTTAACCACTTGACATGCCTCAACAATAATCATGCATGCCACCTTTAATAATCCAACATGCATCAATAATAACCATGCATGTCACATATACACAGGATGCAGTTTTCTTACCTTTGGTCCAAGCACAGGTTACCAATAAATGAGCCACAAGCACAACCCTGATTCCAAGCCCCTAGTGATAACCTAGTCACAATCATGATATAAAACATCATCAAAATGGGTAAATAAATACTTCCAAACCCAACCCAAGCCTCCGGGACAACAAATCCCACTCAACTAGGTAGTAGGATCGATCCCAGGCCCTTATAGTTAAGTTCCCATGCTCAAAACATCAATTTGGCCATAAACATCACCAAGCGTCGCGGCCCTCCCGGCAAGCACCGCGACCCTTAGGTAAAACAGAACCTCCACCTGCTTCTTCAAGCCTGGGCTGCGGCGCCCAAGAACAGGGTCGCGACCCTACCTCGAACCGGACATTTTTCCCCGTTTTCAACCTTTTAAAACCTCCCAAAAACATATCCAAACATCTCCAAATCCCAAAATCAAAGTACCCAAACATTCCCATGCTCCAAAACCCATAAAACCCAAGTCACAAATCACCCAAAAACACATCAAAATACAAAATCCAATTCAAGCTTAAAAACTTTTAAAAACTTAAAACTTAAATCTTGAATTACCTCCAATTGAGTTGTTTCCAACTAAATCCTCCGGCTAATAAGCTTCTAATCTTTCCTAGGATCGCTATGCCTCGATCCTCGCTTGAATCCGAGTCCTAGAACTCAAGTTACCTTTGAAAATGCGATCGGGAGACGAAAATGGAACTTTAAGGGAGAGAGAACGTACAGAACGTTCTTTTATTCTTTTAAAAGGTTACTTCAAGCTTAAGTAGCCTCAACCATATCCTAACACTCGGGGTCCTAAAAACACCCCCGGGGACAAAATAGTCAAAACCTCCAGAATTTCCCCTGATCTTACTAACTCTCAATTTATCACCAAATATTTATTCCCATTACTCAATAACCCGGTAATGCTCAAAGTACCCCTTGACTTACTCCAAGTCAAGAATAAATCCCGTTGTGACTTTCCCACTAGCTTACCTCCTAAGATCGTCTTGTGCTGGGTAACCCTGGCATAACCAAATAATAATAAAGCACCACACACATATCACATATATGCCAAATATGCCCGAAATGGCCAAAATATGAAAATCGCCCAATTACTCATAAATGGGTTCACATGCATATTTAATACACCTAAACATGCATATTATCATTTAATAACACAATAAAGCAATTATGGCCCTCCCGGCCTCCTAATCAAGGTCTTAAACCTTATTAGGAAATTTGGGGCATTACAGTTACCGTGTTTGCCGTTCTTGCCCCCATTTTTACTTCCTTCTGCAGGGTTGGTGGTGTTCCCAGCACTTGTTTTCTCCTGCTCGACAGTTGCCTAGGTAGGATTATCCACCTTCCATTCAGCTTCCTCTAGCTTGATAAATTCTTCTGCCCTATCAAGGAATTTTTGAGTGGTGCGCGCTGACTTCCTCTTCAAGCTACTCCAGAATAGACTTTTTACCTTGACTCCCAAATTGATGGCTATCAACTTACCATCATCACTAAGGGACTTCACTCTGGTGGCCTCTTGCATGAAATGCTGAATGTAGTATTTTAAAGGCTCATTGTCCCTTTGTTTTATGTCCACCAAATCATTTGGCTCAGATGGAAGGGGCATTGCTGAGGAAAACTGAGAATAGAATATGCGGACAAAACCATCTCATAATGTGATTGATCCTGGCTGTAGCTTGAAAAACCATTGTTGGGCGGTTTCTGATAGGGTGGTCGGGAAGATCCTACACCTAGCATCATCCTGAACCCCCTGGAGGTCAGTTTGCAACTCAAAGTTGTGTATGTGGGATACTGGGTCTTCCCGCCCAGTATACATTTTCCATGTTGGCATCTTGAATTTAACGGGTATAGGCAGCTGATTAATGCGTTCCGAAAATGGGGAACCTCTCTACCTTTCTATTTCAATATATGTTAATTTGGGGGCTGTCAAGTCCCTCACTAATTGGGTTAACAGGTCCAATTAAGCCTGGATGTTAGGGTCTGCAGCTGCCCGGGGTTGTGTTGCATTGCGGACCTCATCCATTCTCGGGTCCCGAACAGGCTCAGGCAGAGCTACATTGTTTGAGTCCTGATTTTCCCTGCTACGATTAAGAGCATCTTGAAGGTCTTCACCTCCCATGGGACCCATTCGATTGAAAACGGAGTTTGGCCGAGGCCTGCCCCCAGCATTTTGACTGTCTTCTCTTCCTAGTACTAGAGGTACTCCCTGGAACCCTCCACCTCGGGGTGGTTGGTTGTTAGGGATTTCCTGCCCTTGTGAGACAAACGATCCTTCGGGCTGGTTACCCCCTGACCTTGGTTATTATGCTAGCAAACTTGGCTGGCTGCCTCATCTTGATCATACCCATTAGCATAATGGGGTCTGAATGCACTACTAACTTCTGGCTCCTCCCTTCTAGATCTTGGTCGGTACTCTAGTTGTTGTCTGTACCGACCAGGTTATTGCTGGTAGTTCTGGGGTTGACCACTCCTATTCTATGCTGGCATTCGGTGGTGGCCATCTTGACCCGCAACATTCAGATTTCTTTCTTGGACACTTCCTTGAGATCTTGGCTGAAAATTCCCTGCTCGGTCCTGCCCCATGTAGTGCCCAGAAAGGACTTGTTCATCAACTAGCAGGGGATGCCTATTATTGTTGGCTTGGGCCCCTCGAACGGATCAATGACTCCTAGTCGGACCATGATTTCCTTACTGGGGCCGAGTTTCTAGCATGTGCATGACACCTTCACCTAAACCAAAGACATGAGGATGTTGTTGGTTATGGGCAGTAGTTCCAGTTGCAGTCCCCACACCTTGCGTTTGCTGTTGTTGCATGTAATTGTGAATAGATTCAACAGCCTCCCTTGTCTGGTGTTCCATATCCTCTTGTCGGGCCTGTATCTCCTGTGCATATCGGTCCTTCCACTATTGAAATTCCCTGCACTGCTTCTCAAACGCCTTGTTAATTGCTTGTTGGGCGATGGCCCGCCCCTGGTTCATAGAAGCAAGCTGATCATGCATTTTTCCCATGGCCTCTCTCATATGTTCAATCTCGAGATCGAACCTTTCAATATCTACATGGGGCTCATGTCGTCCAGGACCCCCAACCCTTGGTCCTTGCTGGCCGGTACCCCTTGCAGCACCACCACCTAAAGTTTCCGCATGGGTGATTCCAGTAGAAGTGGCAGCTTCGTACCCTAATGTAGCAGGCCCAGCAGTTTGTCCCCCAACACCAGATGGGTTCCAGGGCGGTAAGTTTCCTTGTTTCCCATTCAAATTTCTCATTGAAGGTACTTGACGAGAGGTTTCAACCTCGGCTCCTAGAGGTTCTTGGCTTGACCTTCAGGTTGAGACCACCACCCTTGCGATAACAAAAAATCTAATGTGATTATCTTAAGTTCAGCTCTTAATGAAAGCACCAAAATGTTGACTGGTTTTTTGGTCAACTAACGCAGAGTTAAAATAATTAATTAGAGAGCTTTCATTCAGACAATCAATGAACCATAAATAAGCCAAGAACCTAATAACTATGAGCAATGAATGATAACAGACACCAAAAATTATAGAGGTTCGGCCCCAAGAAACGGCAATGACCTACTTCCTCTTTAATTTGTATTGATCTTTAAGGTTTACACAAGATGACCAGTGAAAATAGGTACAATTCTAAGTGTAAAAACAATACAGAATGGCAGAAATCACTGCTAAGTGTTCCTAGCAGGCTGGTCGATATAATTCTGGTGCTGGTCAGTAGGCTAAAAATCTCACCCCTTCCACAGTGGTGGAAGGCTTGTATTTATACTGTCCCCAATGCCCGGGAAGTTGCACCTGCACCGCAACTGCTGCAAAATATCCCCTCCTTTCCGCCAGTAATTGCAATCCTATTCTTCAGGAGTTTGACTGAGTTTTCAGGTGAACTATTAGGCATGAGGAGGATCTAACTGACTTCATCCAACCAGGTATACTGGGTTTCATGGAGAGCATACCGATCAGCGTCTTTTCTGGTAAGCATACCATGCAGTTGTTTTCCTGGTGAGCATACCGCGTAGTAATTGTTATTCATTTGGCAAGTGTGCTCTCTCTAGCTTGTTTGACTATTGGATGCCTATGCCATGTGTCAAGAATATGATGACACATGCCCACAATATGATGTCACGTTTCCAACCTTCATGCCATGTCAGTTGTGTATATTTTTGGGATAACATCTTAGTATGCGATTTTCCAAAATATATAACATGAAGAAACTTTTTATTTCGAAACCAACAAACTAAGCATGACATATATCAAAAATAATTAATCTAAAAAGTAGTACTCACAAAATAATAGAATAAGTTTGAAAATCTTTTAAATAGGTATACAATTTGTTGACCCTCGATTTGGTCAACTGACACGGAGTCAAATGCTTGATGTGATGTAAAGTGTTGAAATAGATCTAATGGAAAAAACAATAAACGACACACAAAGTTATAGTGGTTCGGCCCCAAGAACTGGTAATGACCTACGTCCACTTAAGCTATTATTGGTATCAATTCTCAAAGGAGTGATCAAAGAACTAGGGTTCTCTGAGTTTCACAGACCTGAAAGAGATGAATAATGCAATCGTAAAAATAATAGCTCTAATTCTCTTGTAAAGCATAAACTTAAATCAGCCAAAAAAAAAAGTCTCTTCCTTAAGCTATTTCCCTCTATTTATAGGCTCAAAGAGGGTTACATGAATTAGTTACAGATATTCTTTCCTAAATAATCGGATCATCATGGATCATGGGAGATAATCTTGGATATGATCACAATTGTACAAAATTATCTCTAAATATATGGAGTATACGACCAGGCGTGTCGTATATAAGCTTCAAATGTTTCGTCAGGGGAATCTCACTGGTCGATGGTCGAACAGACCTTCTGCCAGGTGTCAGCCACGTGCTAAAAATGTCTGCCACATCACCCATGCCTATTTTTTGGATAACATTTGCCCCCCAAGTTTATTTATTACGACCAGTAATAAAGGAACTTTAAGGAAAATGACTCTTCGATTACCCCACCAAATTTGTCAGAGTAGTTCATGCCTTCTTGGAAAAAGTGACCTACCCCTGTCTAATCATGGCTTTTCAGTTCCCAAGCAATCCATTGACGGCTATCACTCTTCCCCATGCTTTGAAAAGAGGAAACTGATGATTACCTCTTTTTTCATGCCACAGACAAAGTATATATAGCCTCCCCAGAGCTTCCTTTTTCTTTTTACGCAAGTTATTTCTCTATCAAGAAACCCTAAATCAGAACCTTCATTTTCTCTGAAGATCACCTTTCGACATTCCAAGAACCGCCAGCCGTTCGCTCGCCTACGCTCGGAATTTCTCCAAACCTCCATAATCTTTGCTCCGGTAAGTTTCAGAACTTTTCAACTCTTTATTTTTATTGTGCATGTCGCTGTGAGTTAGCTTTTAGGTTATGATATTGCATGTGTTCTTCGATTGAAATGCATGAAAGTAGGGGATTTATCGAGTGATGCTAGATAGGATGGTGTATCTTTGCCATTTAGGAGTTGTAAACCAGTTTGATAGTCGAGATCATAAATTTAGGACGTAAAATCGAAGTAAAAATTCGATTTTTATGCTAGTTGAAAAACTTAGTTTTTCCCGCCCTAACTGGAGTTGAAAAAGCTTTTTCAAAAAACTTTTTGCTTTCACTTTTTGATCTGTTTTTCAAACTGTTTGTGTGGAAAATTTTGTTTTCGTTAGAATGTTGTTGTATAAAAGTTTGACTTTTATACATGACCAGCATTATTCTAAACAATTTTATAAACTCTCCATCCTTACCTCCCCATTTTTCTGTCTGCAGATTTTAATGCCAGATTTGTGGGGAGGTGAAAGACCGATCGAGGACGATCTTCTCGCACAACTGCTTGAAGGTGAAGAACAGCCTGCCCAGCGCGTTCACGAGATTCCGTTCTCTAGACTCTCTTCTTCCAAACCCCAACCATCTCCAGCCAGAATGGCTCGTTCCAAAACCACTGGCCAAAAGAAACAAAAGTCTGACCATACTTCAAATTCGCAGGCTGGGGTTCCCTCGACCAGTGGTCGAGAAAACATTGCCCTAAACCCTTGCATCCAGGTTAGGGCTCGCCCTCGGCATTCAATTCTTCCTGATGTCGAGTGGTATCTTTCCCCCCTTAGCCAAGTAACCCCCAGGATGCTTTCCAATTATCTCAGGAAATATCCCCTCACTGGGGTAAATCTCAAGATCCCCACTGCGGATGAGAGGGCTAACTTGCCCGGAGGCGCTGACAGCGCCTGGTCGAGGTATCACATAGAGGCGGGGGCTACCCTTCCTCTTCATCCATTCTATCAAGGGGTGGTGAACTACTTCGGTGTCACCTCCTTCCAAATTACTCCCAACTGATATAGAATGCTTGCTGCACTCTACATCCTTTTTAAACTTAAAAAATGGCCAGAGCCCACTCCTCATGAGGTCAATTACCTTTTTGACCTTAAGTCCAACCCCCAACAGTCCGGGACGGGGTTTTTTCACTTTTGTCACAGGAGACGAACCGCACATTCCTGAGTGACACCACCCATATCTGCAACGTGGGGAAATACAGTCTGGAGTATTTCCTCACGCCTGACATGACTGCAAATAACCTGGCCTTCGCTCAAGGAGGTAAATGCCATTTTCCACTGGTCGCTATTTTTACTTAATAATTTTCCTTATACTTTTCTGAAACATATTGCGACTTTCAGGCCCATGGTTGTGACCAGACCCGACACCTGACATGGTGTTGAGGTCCAACACACTGGCCAGAATGACAGATGCTGAGAAGAGCGTCAAGTCTCTGGTCACCGAAGAAAACTTGAGGCTGTCTGGCCTCCTAACCCCTCATCAGGATATGAGGGACCCCGCGGTGGTTAGTGCCACTGCCAAGGGGACTCTTGAGCAGCAACCTCCAGTGTCTCCTCCTCGACGGAGACTGAATGTGGTTACAATCAAGGAACCTACTGGCACTCCCTCAGCAGAAAGGCCTTCTGCCCCTTTAGGGAAGGGAAAACAAAAGGCAATCAAGACTGTCATAAACTTAGACGAGTCTTCAGAAGAAAACGGTATTGTTATTTCACTCTTAGATAACTTGCCAATTCCCTATCATTTATTTGACGGGGACGGCAATTTTACATATACTCCAAATCTAAGGCCAGACTTTTTCGTGCCAGAGAGTGAGTGTATGACTAGTAGAGTCAATAGTGTAGCGACAAGTAGTAATAGCTCGGGTATTGGTCTTTGTAATTTTCTTTATCTTTATTCTGATGTGCCATAACTTGTCATCTACTTTTTGCTTACTGTCTGCATATTTATCTCTTTCTGCAGAAATGGCCTCCGCAAACGTTTTCAACTTGTACAGCACCCAGGAAGAAGAAGAGGTTCCTCTGGTCCGAAGGAGGAAATCGGCCAGGAGGCATGACGGTGAGTCCAGCCAAGTCCCTCTGGCCAAGAAGAATCGAGCAGCCGATCCTCCAAAGGATGGGCCCTCTGGCCAACCATCTGCCCACCCTTCTACTTCTGCTGAGAAGGAAATCCCTCCTCCTGCTACCGCGAATCCTTCACCTGTGGCTCCAACCGAACAGGCCCAACAAGCCAAACTCCCTGGGGCCAAACTCTCAAGTCGCTCCCTACGATCAGCTAAGGATCGCCTCGCCCATATCCTTAAGCATGACCATTGCAAGGAGGCCATGGCGGAAGCTGAATCCATGGGGGTCGACCAGATCCTCAACAGGGCCTTCAATGAAGTGGCCAGTGTAAGCACTCTTTCTCTTTTTGTGATCATGGTCTTGATTTTTCCTTCTTTGAAGATGGCCTAACTCTTATTCTTTGATTGCAGGCCATGCTGACAATGATTGCTACTAGTGCCTGCGAGCAGTCCCGAGCAAAGCTTACTGAGGAGCTTCAAGCCGCGGAGGCTAGGCAAGCTGGGGAGCTGGAGGTGGTGACCCAGCAGAAGGATTCCTTGGCTGCGGAGCTGGCAGAAAAGCAAGCCTCTCTGGAAAATGTAAGAAAGCAGAGAGATGAATACCAAGATGCTAGTCGAACCCAATGGCGTGAAGTCAAAAGGCTTAAGGAGGAGAATCGTGCTAAGGACAAAAGCATTTCCGTCCTTAAGAGCCAGGTGGAGCAGCTCAAGCTTACTAATGCCAAGGACCTAGAAAGGTACAAGAACGTGACACTTCGGTGTTTCTATGACTTTTGGAAACACAATCAAAGTACCAACTTCGGCTACCTTCCAGAGGACGCCAGGAAGGCTGAGCTAGCCCGTTGCACTACTCGGTTGGCTGCTGAAGAGAGAGCCCGGATTCCTGCCTCCCCAGACATTCCGCTGGTCGTCGGAGAGGAGGGAGGGGAAGCCGCAGGAGACGTAGTCGATCAGAATGCTCCCCAGGATCCTCCTGCTCCTCATAATCCATGATTTTTTTCTCTTTTTATATTTATTTTACCATACGACCTGCGGGTCGTGATGTAAAGACAATGATTTTTTTTTTCTTTGAGTTTGCTGCATGGGCAGCTTATTTTACTTTTACTTTAAGACAAATACATCCAAGCAGTACTGCTTGCGGTGTAAAAGAATTCCCTTTGATATTATAATATTTCTGCTTTATTATAACATTCGTTCGCATGACCGAACTTAGCATAGTACTTTGGCTTGATTTAACAAAATATAAATTTTGAAAAATACTCTAAGTACCGTAGCATACTTTCACTTATTTTGTTCATGTGTTTACATACCTCTTGGTATACTTTGTTGTCGATGTACCTTATATGCCCCCCAAGTGACTGAGGAGCTTTAGGTCCTTGGTCACTTGCCTTGACCACGACCTGTACGAACATTGCTGCTCGGTATAAAATGTAAAACTTTAGAATACAGCAAAACAACACATGTAATGAACAAATACTTGTAAAAAAAATTACAAAAGTTGGCAAGAATGACTGGCTGCGCACAGTCCCTTATAATTCTCGTATTTAAATGGACCAAACATGTCTTTACGAGTGATCTTTAAAAGATCTTACACTTATAAGCGATTAGCCATATAACATGACTAACCCTTTTTCAAAACTTGTAGAAAGTAAAAATTAATACAAGCCAGTCCTTTAAGAAGGACTGTTTATTGATAATACTTGCGCAAGTGTTCTCCATTCCAATAGCGTGGAACGAGATCTCCATTTAAGCGTGCAAGTTTGTATGTGCCTGGATGAAGGACTTCTTCAATCTGGTAAGGTCCTTCCCAGTTTGGTCCGAGTACTCCAGCAGCCGGGTCGCAGGTGTTTAAGAAAACTCTTCAAAGTACTAAATCTTCGATGCTGAACTTTCTTTCTTTTACTTTAGAGTTAAAATACCGGGCGACTTTTTGTTGGTGCGCAGCTACTCGGAGTTGGGCTTTTTCTCGTTTCTCCTCAACCAAGTCTAGAGACTCCATCAACAATTGGCTATTTTGGTCTTGGTCGTATGTGATTCTTCGATTTGAGGGTGGATCTAACTCGACTGGCAACATAGCTTCATACCCGTATGCTAAGGAAAATAGGGTATGACCTGTTGCTGTTCGATGAGAAGTTCTATACGACCAGAGTACTTCAGGCAGTTGTTCTGGCCATGCTCCTTTAGCTTCCTCAAGCCTTTTCTTCAGGGAATCCTTTAGTGTCTTATTTACCGCTTTGACTTGCCCATTTTCTTGTGGATGCGCAACTGAAGAAAAGCTCTTGATGATTCCATGCCTCTCGCAGAAGTCTGTGAATAGGTCGTTGTTGAACTAGGTGTCGTTGTTTGAGACAATCTTCTGAGGCAATCCATATCGGCAAACAATGTTCTTGATGACAAAGTCAAGAACTTTCTTTGTCGTTATGGTAGCAAGTGGCTTAGCTTCAGCCCATTTGGCGAAGTAGTCGAATGCTACAACTGCGTATTTTACTCCACCTTTTCCTGTTGGCAATGACCCGATTAAATCTATACCCCATACTGCGAAGGGCCACGAACTTTGCATCTGCTTTAACTCATTAGGAGCTGCGCGTGGGATCTTGGACAACCTCTGACACTTATCACACTTTCGCACAAACTCCATCGAGTCTTCGTTCATAGTCGGCCAGAAATAACCCTGCCTCAGAATCTTCTTCGATAAGCTCTGCCCCCCCAGCATGATCTCCACAGAAGCCTTCATGTACCTCCTTCATCAGTTCTTTAGCCTTTTCTGGTGTAATACATCTGAGTAGTGGCATGGAGTATCCTCTTCGGTATAGAACACCATCGACCAGTATGTACCTAGAAGCCTGTCTCTGAAGAGTCCCGGCTTTGTTTCTATCTGTTGGTAGTACACCACTCATGAGATACTCCAAGTACGGTGCCATCCATGTATCTTCTAACCGTACCTCCATACTGGCTTCATCTGCTCGTATGCTCAGCTCGCGTAGCCGCTCCACTGGCACTATATTTAAAGTGTCAGCATCTTTCGCACTCGCGAGTTTGGCTAAGGCATCTGCGTTTGAATTCTGATCTCAGGGTATTTGCTGGAGGGTATATTTCTCAAATTGTGCCAACAGATCTTTGGTTTTGTTCAGATAGGCCACCATTTTCAGACCTCGTGCTTGATATTCCCCCAAGACCCGATTCACTACCAGCTGTGAATCACTGTAAATATCCAGCACCTTTATGCTCATGTCTTTGGCCAACCTTAGCCCAGTGAGTAGGGCTTCATACTCGGCTTCGTTGTTTGAAGCAGTGAAATCAAACCTAATCGCGCAGTGAAATCGATGCCCTTCTGGCGTTATCAATATCACTCCTGCTCCTGCATGAGATTCGTTGGATGATCCGTCCGTGAATAACTTCCACGAAGGAGCTTCAACTTGGGACTCAGGTGCACTAGGTTTTTCACACTGCTCGTTGTCTGGAAGTTCAGTAAATTCGTCAATGAAGTCAGCCATGTGGGCTTTTAAGGCCTGGAAAGCCTGCTCGCAGTATCCAGTCCACTCGAACTTCTTGTTGCCTCTAAGTAGATTAAAGAATGGGATGCATTTATCCGTCGATTTTGAAATGAATCTACTGAGTGCGGCAATCCTTCCAGTCAAACTTTGCACATCTTTGATTTTCACCGGCGATTTCATATCGATAAGAGCTTTGATCTTTTCGGGGTTGGCTTCAATTCCCCTCGAATTGACAATGAACCCCAAAAATTTCCCTGATCCTACTCCGAAGGAACACTTGAGAGGATTTAGCTTCATTTGATACTTATTCAAAACATTGAAACACTCTTGTAAATCCTTCACATGTCCTTCTGCCTTTTTCGACTTTACCAGCATGTCGTCCACGTATACCTCCATGTTTACTCCAATCAACTCCTTAAACATGTGGTTAACTAGTCGCTGGTAAGTCGCACCAGCGTTTTTTAGTCTGAAGGGCATTACTTTATAACAGTATAACCTTGTATCAGTCTGAAAGCTAGTGTGATCCTTGTCAGGAGGATGCATACTGATCTGATTGTATCCTGAGTATGCATCCATGAAAGAGAGGATCTCATGTCATGCGGTTGCATCGACTAGCTAGTCGATCCTTGGGAGTGGGAAGCAATCCTTTAGGTAGGCTTTATTAAGGTCTGTGAAATCCACACAGGTTCGCCATTTTCCGTTAGGTTTGGGAACCAGTACTGGATTAGAGACCCACGATGGATAAAACGCCACCCTGATGAACCCATTCTCCTTCAGTTTTTTAACTTCTTCTTTTAAGGCTTTCGATCTGTCTTTATTGAGCAGCCTTCTTTTCTGTTGCACGGGTGGAAAGCTTTTGTCGACGTTTAGGACATGGCTGATGACTGCAGGATCTATCCCAACCATGTCTTTATGTGACCAAGCGAAAACTTCCTGGTTCTTTCTCAAAAATTCCAGCAGTGCGTGATTTGTTGTGCTTCCAAATTTTTACCGACCTTTACTACTCTGGCCGGGAACTCTTCATCAAGCTGGACCTCCTCTAGGTCCTCGACAGGTCCAACATCTTCCTCAAAATCCCCAAAGTGAGGATCTAAGTCTCTATCCTCACTTTGGGCAACACCCTATTTGGTGACTTCATCACCTAATTGGGCTTGTGTATTAATGGCCATCTGCAACTGCTCTAGGGGAGTGCTCCTCGACGTTCCCTTCTTAGCCTTAGTAATTGAGGCATTATAGCACTCCCTTGCTTCCCTCTGATTTCCCAACACGCATCCTACCCCTGCGTCTGTTGGGAATTTCATGGCCAGGTGCCATATTGAGGTGACGGCCCAAAGGTCAACCAGTATGGGCCTTCCGATTACAGCACCGTAAGCCGAAGGACAATCGACTACTATGAAAGTAGTGAGTAATGTTTTGGTAGTGGGCGATGTACCTGCTGTTACCGGAAGTCTGATTAACCATGTTGGAGCGAGTCCCTCACCAGAGAAGTCGTAAATTGTTTGGTTGCAGGGCTCCAAGTCCTTGACGGAAAACTTCATCCGTTCCAGCGAAGATTTATACAGGATGTTAACTAAACTTCCTGTATTGACCAGCACTCTTTTTACCATCATGTTGGCAATTTGAACATCCACGACCAGCAGATCGGAATGCGGGAACTGGACATGCTGGGCGTCGCTATCAGAGAAGGTTATTTCACCGTCCTTCGACCGAGCCTTCTTTGATGCCTTGTCCTCCACAGTCATCATCTCGATGTCCTGGTCATGGCATAGGGTCCGAGCATATCGTTCCCTTGCCTTTTCGCTGTTTCCCGCAAGGTGCAGGCCGCCGCAGATGGTGAGTAAAGTGCCAACTACGGGATCAGGCTGCAAAGGTGGCGAGAGTTGGCATGCAGGCGCCTGCTCATTGCCACCTAGAGCCTTTCGTTGGGAAGTTCCCGAGGCCCGTACGTATCTCCTCAAGTGTCCTTGTCTAATAAGGAACTCGATTTCATCTTTCAGCTGGTTGCACTCGTTCGTATCGTATCCGTAGTCGTTATGAAAATGACAGAACTTGGTGGTATCTCTTTTCGAAATATCCTTTCGAATGGCAGCGAGTCTCTTATAAGGCACACTGGAACTTATGGCCTGATACACCTCTGCTCGAGACTCGACAAGGGCAGTGTAGTTAGTGAACCGTGGTTCATAACAGTTGCCCTTAGCGCATTTACTCTCGGAGGTGGAAGGTTCATTATGGGGTCTCTTCCCCCCATTTTTGCCGTTCCCATTGCCTTTACCGTTGCCGTTGCGTTTCGACCCATTGGCGGATTTGGCGGGGTCTTCAGTCCCCTTATCTTTGCCTGGGGGCTTTCCCTCGCTGGCAATGGCATCTTCTAGCTTGATGTATCGATCAGCTCGATCCAAGAATTCTTGGGTAGTCTTAACCCCATACTTCCTAAGGCTACTCCACAGAGGCGTACGACGCCTAACACCTACAGTTAGGGCCATCATTTTGCCTTCATCTCCCACTGCTTTGGCTCCAGCGGCTGCCCGCATAAAACGTTGGACGTAATCCTTCAGTGGCTCTCCTTCTTGCTGGCGTATCTCAACCAGCTGGTTTGCCTCAGTTGGGTGCACACGACCTGCATAGAATTGTCCGTAAAACTCCTTTACGAACATCTCCCAAGATACAATACTTGCAAAAGGGAATTTAAAAAACCACTCATGTGCAGCATCAAAAAGTGTTGCAGGAAAGATCCTGCACCGAGCGTCTTCGGACACTTTCTGAATGTCCATCTGTATCTTAAACTTGTTGACATGAGATACCGGGTCACCATACCCGTCAAAGTTCAGAAGTGTGGGCATTTTAAACTTGTTGGGAGTTTCTGCCACAGATATCCTCTGAACGAAAGGAGTTCCCCTTCTCCTATCGTACTCGATGTGAAACGTCCTTCCCCTGACCAGTTGTTGTACTGCTTTATTCAGGGCATCTATCTGGGCTTGCACGGCTTCAAGAATTTCCAGAGCCTCTGCTGCTGGGGGGATGTACTCATCGTGCCGTTCTCGACGGTCATTGAGTACATCCCTTAAGTCTTCGTCTCTTCGCCGCTTCTCTCTTGTTCCGAGCTGGTTAAAGACGTTGTTTTGTCTGGGCTACCCCCCGGCGTTATGTCTCTCTTGTTGGTCTTCTCTAGGTGGTGGGCTTCTGCCTCCACCTCTCTCTTCATTTCTCCGAACGGCATTCCCTCTGCCTGAGTCGGCCTCATTGTAACCATGGCCATCTCTGAACCTCGATTGGCTATGGTGGGACCGACTGTCCCCTCGGTTGCCTCCTCGGGCTGGAACTTCCCGAGCGTTAGAGGGAGGCCTGCGCTGGTCAGTAGGTCCCCATGCATTATCATGCCGTGGGGGGCCCCTGACCGCAGAGCTTATCTCTGAGTTCCTTCTGTTGCCAGAAGGACGCTATCCCCTGCTCGGTGGGTTCGGCTCTTCACCCCCATGGCGTCTAGGACTATGGGGCTGCTGCCCGACCCTATTCTGCCTTGGTTGTGGGGGATTTCCGCGACCAGCCTGGGATGGAGGTTGCATCTTAGGATCCCTTAGTGGGACATCATCCTGAGGCATTGGTGACTTCTCGAGCCTTTGAGAGCTCGTCGGGTGGATCAGAGGGCTAGGATTGGGACCCATTTGGGGTGGCCCATTTGAGGGTTGATCAGGCTGTGAGGCAGGTGCAGCTTGATTCCTAGCCAACTGCAGGGCTGCTTCGAGGGCTGCCATGGCCTCCCTCTGACGACGGTCCATCTCCGCCTTTCTTTCACTTAGCTCCTGGCGTTGACGCTTTATCTCTTGCTGCTGCCGCGCCATAATCTCCGCAACACTTTCTTGACTGGCCCTCAGATTGGCCAATTCATCTTGTAATACCCCCAGGGTATTTCTCAGCGTTTCGGAGTCCAGTTCCTCCTCATCAAATTCCAAGTGTGGCTCATTTTCAGCCATGGCAGGAGGAGGAGGAGGAGGTTGAGATGGTGCAGTGCCAGCCGCCTGCCCAGTCTTCTTTGTTGTTTTTGACATTAATGCTTCAACAATTTTAAAGTGACACGGAGTCAAATGATTGATGTGATGTAAAGTGTTGAAATAGATCTAATGGAAAAAACAATAAACGATACACAAAGTTATAGTGGTTCGGCCCCAAGAACTGGTAATGACCTACACCCACTTAAGCTATTATTGGTATCAGTTCTCAAAGGAGTGATCAAAGAACTAGGGTTCTCTGAGTTTCACAGACCTGAGAGAGATGAATAATGCAATCGTAAAGATAATAGCTCTAATTCTCTTGTAAAGCATAAACTTAAATCAGCCAAAAAAAAAAAAAAGTCCCTTCCTTGAGTTATTTCTCTCTATTTATAGGCTCAAAGAGGGTTACACGAATTAGTTACAGATATTCTTTCCTAAATAATCGAATCATCATGGATCATGGGAGATAATCTCGGATATGATCACAATTGTACAAAATTATCTCTAAATATATGGAGTATACGACCAGGCGGGTCGTATATAAGCTTCAAATGTTTCGTCAGAGGAATCTCATTGGTCGATGGTCGAACAGACCTTCTGCCAGGTATCAGCCACGTGCTAAAAGCATCTGCCACGTCACCCGTGCCTGTTTTTTGGATAACATAATTATTTAATTAGCATCTAGGAAAAAATTAGTCAAGAACAAAACACAATTATATACTACAAACCCTCAAGGATTTCTTGAGGGAATCAAACTATAACGCCCTAATTTAACTAGGAAATATTCTTTGATTAAGCATTTCAAATGCTGAAGAAAGAAAACTTTATAAATAATTCAGATTCGAGTTTCGAAAAAGATGATGCGAAAATATGCAATTGAATAAAATATGTCCCAACATAAATATCATAAAATGCATTTCATAAAATATAAAATGTGCTATGGTGTTGGAGTCCTATAATTGTTTAAGTTTCAAGTATATATTTAATATATTATATGTAATTGTTGTTTTTAAATGCAATGGGCTAGCCCGTGGGGAGTGGAGAATGGGGACCGAGACTTTGTTTTTTTGGAATCAAGTCAACTCTCAAAGTGAAGATATATATAATCTATTACTAACCAACCTAGGATGTCACATCATGTGGTGTTGGACACCTTAAGGTGCCAAATAACAACACTCTTAATAATAATAAGAGTATTGCTAAGGGGCACCAGTGCTGCCCAACACCACAGGAGGTATCGTACAGTTATTCGTGCAATCCAATATCAGGTTCCACACATTTGAATTTAATAAATATTATGGGGTATCGCTAACCAATCATGTAATGCCCTACTAATTAGGGTATGTTATCACGTGTGTTTAAAATTAGTGTTGGACTCGCTAAACGAGTCATTTTGGCTAAACACATGTGATTAAGCCACTAAGGGTTCAGGTCTTAAATATTTTGGTCAAGAAATAAACATTTCCATTAAACAAAAACTTTAGCCTTTACATGGGATCCCAAAATACAAGTTTAAAAATTTGTTACAACTCAGGGATTACAAAATAAGTCTGCCTAAGCGGCAAAACAAGGTCCAACCCTAGCTTCCCTGCGATATCTCGGTCGTGGTGGTCGAGCGGACTACATATGTACACATCACCGCTATCATTCTCCAACTCATGGCTGGCCAAGCTTCTCCTTACCCTTATCTGTACCACAAAGCACCCAGGAGCAAAAAGACTCAACAAGAAAACATATTCAGACAATTCAAAGAATATAACAGCATGCTTAACAGTAATAACTGGAACCAAGCATACACACTATACAGATAAGTGACCATAGGGTCACATAAGTGTGTGTCACACTCCCATTTATTCATATGTAGTGCACTCCTGGGATGGCCTAGCCATGACGGCCTGCGCTCAACGTGCATAATGCCGATCACAACTCATAATCCAAGCCTTACAGACCCTCGAATTATAAGTAGAGCCTTAGAAACCCTCAACTTATAAGTTGAGCCCCTTTAAAACAAGTATACCCTCAACTAGCAGGTTGAACTTTAATCAGATGCAACAGACATATTCTCGACTTATAAACCGAGCTTCCTAGCCAGAACAAACATCCACATAATACATTCATCTTACATACAGATACAATGCATTACAGTACACTAAAGCAGATAATGTAACGTCCTGAATTCCCTAATATGGCTTAGTGCCTGGATTAGGGGGCCAGGAGGGAATAATTGGCTTAATGTGGTATTATGTAATTATATGCATGATTATGTGCGCTATATTATTATATGGTTGTATTTGCATGCATGTTGGGCCGTTATAAGAAGGGCATCTTTGTAATTTTGGCTCGTTGATGGCATATTTGTATATCTATGTGCATGTATGTGATATATGGGTAAGACCACATTATCATGTGGATATATTTGAGTTACTCGGCACAAGGCGATCCTAGGAAGCAAGTTAGCGGTTTAGTCATAATGGGGTCAAATATCGGGCTCAGGGGTGAGCCTAGGGGTAATTTGGTACTTAGTACATTACTGGGATTGAGCGGGTAATGGGAAATGAATTGGTAATTATTTGAGGACATTGGGAGTAACGGGAATTGTGAGACATTAATATGATTAACGGGGTAGGTGGCAAATGACAAAACTGCCCTTAAAGGGCTTTGAGAGAGAAGGTTGGCCCTAGGGGTATATTGGTCATTTACCCCTTAAAAGTTAGATAGACTTAGCCAAGGGAAGGTTGTAGAATGAACCAAAGGAAACAAGGAACACTCTCTCTCACGGACACACTCTCTCTCATTTCCTCTTTGATTTTCCTAAGGAAGGCTTGGAGTTTAAGAGAATTGAAGCTAAGTTTGAGCTAGGTTCTTGATTGGGTAAAGCTAAGGGATAACTCAGTGATTGAGGTAATGGTTCTAAGCTTGAATTTTGAAGTTATTTCTCTATTTTTATGATGTTCTTAAGCTTGAAAGCTTGGTTATGGGACTAGGTTTTTGGTAGTGTTTTGGGTGTGTTTAAGCTTGGGTTTTATTGCTAGTTTGGTGATAATGTTGTATTGAGTTTTAGTTTTGATTTTGGGATTTTTTGGAAGTGTTTTGTGGTGAGTTTTGAACCAAGGAAAACTGGGGTGCTGGGTTCGCAGGGTCAAGTTGCGGCTGTGTTCTTGGGCGCCGCGACCTGTGCGAACTCCAGGGCTTAGGAGGGGCTCTGTCCTAATAGTGCGCCGCGACCCTCAAGGGCAAGTCGCAGCCCGCCCCTGGCACCCAGATAGGGGGCTTTCTGTTTGGGAGGCGCGCCGCGGCCCTTGGGGGCAGGATGCGACCAGCCTGGTTCTTTTAAGCTAACATAGGTTTTAAGGTCTGGGTTTCAAACCTTAAGGCTCAGGATCGAATCTACTACCTGTTTTGATAGAATTCGAGGTCCCGGGGGCTAGGAAATGGTCAGGGAACCTTTAATTGCTCATTATTGATGGGATTTCATATTTGGTTATGATTAGGTTACCACTAAAGGATAAAGGTCAGGACCGTGCTCAAGGGTCATTCTTAATTTATTTTACGCTCAAGCATGAGGTAAGAAAACTGCACCCTTTATGTGACATACATGACTATTGATGAAGCATGTTGAGTGCTCTATATATGGATATCTGTTGAATTGTGAATGCTTGGTTGCATTATTTACTTGAGAAAGGCATTGACTTATCATTCAAGGACGATAATAGCACTGAGCGCTGGTCGTAAAGCACTGACTTATCAGTCAAGAACAACAATAGTGTTGAGCGCTAGTCGTAAAGCACTGACTAATCAGTCAAGAACAACAATAGTGTGTCGGGTGCTGGTCGTAAATCATTAACTTATGAGTCAAGAGCGGCAATAGTACGTTGGGCGCTGGTCGATATGATTAGATCTAATCAATAGAGCATTACACGCTCGTCCAACCCCATGGTCGTAGAAAATTAAAGCGCTTGACTAGTTCTATGGCTTGTTACTCAGAGCTAGGGTGAAAGGCCCAGGGTGACTTTATGGTCATATGGCTAGGGAAAAGGACCCTAGAATGACTCCATGGTCATCTATTAAGGGAAAATGACCCCCAGGTTGACTTTATGGTCATATGATTAGAGCTGTGGGCCCCAGAATGATTCCATAATCATTTATTGGTACTTGTATGCATGCAGTAATAATTTTTCCTGCCGAGCCTTGGCTCACGGGTGCTATGTGGTGTAGGTGAAGGGAAAGAAAAGCTTACCCAGCTGTGAGTTCAAGAGCTTAGGTGGAAACGTGTACATATGCGACCGCTTGACCACCACGACCAAGGTTTCTCAAAGGAACTAGGATTAACCCCTATTTTTGCCGCTTAGGTCGGTAGATTGTAACTTTTGAGTTGTAATGACCATTTTGGAACTGTAAACAACTTTGTAAACCTTATTATGGGATCCCATGTATAGTTTATTATTTTTAATATAATATCCATTCCTTTTGACCAAGATTTTAACCCTGGCCCATTAATTACATTTAGATGCACATTTATGGCCTAAAGACCCGTTTAGCAGGTTAAGCACTATTTAAAATACACAGTGTGACGGTCTTGGCTAACCAGGGCATTACAACTTGGTATCAGAGCATGCCAAGGTTAAGGGTTCCTATAGACAGGTTGGGCATGTACACTCGCCACTAAAGACAAGCTCGACTGAGGGTTCGATAACTACTTATGTGGTTATGTGTTTAACTGCTTAAATAGGATATAAATGCTTTACCTGCATGCCTTATTATGTAGCATGAGATATACTGATAGGGCTTGGCCCTTGACTGCGTATGATGAATAAGAACGTGCTTATTAGCATTGATATTACTTCGGAATGCCAAAGAACTGCTTATTAGCGATGTTGTATCGACGTGCAAGTCAGGACACACTCATTAGTACTTTCACAGATACATGTATGCTAGAAAATGCTTATTAGCATCGTTAATTGTTAATTGCTAAGTGTTAATTGTTAATTGTTATGAATATAATAACGTGCTTATTAGCACCATACTTAATTATGAACCGACATGCTTATTAGCATGACTGTTGAATGTGAATGAGTATCTGCTTGATCTTGGACCGTGAGGCGACAAGAGGTTTAGTTATCACTACCTAATTGGTCGCATTGATTATTGCAGCAAGGTATAAGGTTGAAAGTATTCTTCTAAGGCAGATTGAATCATCAGCTGGCCAGGAAGATCAGGGCTAGAATGGCAGACAGGGTCAGGATAATGACCAAGGTCAGACCCCTCAGCCAGCTCCTAAGAACTGGCAACAGTTGCTTACTGATTTGCAAGCTAGGGTATTGAGGCAGGAAGAAGAAATATGCCTCCTGAGACAACAACGGGTTCCTACAGGGAACATTTTACCAGAGGCACAACCTCTGACGGTGGCAATAGTTGAGTAGCCGCCAGAGGCTGGGAATAAATGGGAATCTCTTTATGAAAGGTTCAGGAAGCAACACCCTCCAGTCTTTGAGGGTAGTGCAAATCCGACCAAGGCCGAGCAATGGATAAGTATGATTACCACCATCCTAGACTTTATGAGGGTGTCTGGTAATGAGAGGGTGGCTTATGCCACGTATATGTTTCGAGAGGATGCTTGAATATGGTGGGAAGTGATATCCCATATCAGAAATGTTAATGCCCTGAGTTGGGAAGATTTTCAGACTCTGTTTAATGAAAAGCACTACAATGATGCCATTAGGGCAGCAAAAGTTGAAGAATTTAGTGAACTGCTTCAGGGGAGTATGTCAATAATTGAATATGCTTTGAAGTTTGATAGACTGACAAAGTTTGTCGGGGAACTAGTACCCACTGATGGGACCAGAAGGGAGAAATTTCTCTAGGGGCTACAGCTTAGGATAGCCCGGGATGTTCGCATTACCACTGTGACGGGGGTGACTACTTATGCACAGGTTTTTGAGAAGGCACTCACAGCTGAGAGCGCAAAGAACAAAATCTGGCGTGATAATGCAGCCATGAGATACACTAGGAGGGTGGGACCTCCATTTATGAGTTCAGGTAGGGGCGGAGGCCCCAGTGATCAGAAAATGAAGGCTCTTGATGCCTTTCCAGCTCCATGCCCTGACAGGAGACTACGTGGTATCACGGTAGGCCGCCAAGGCAGCAGTGAGGGTTGGAGGTGGGTGCGCTAGATGCAAGAGGCGCCATATAGGAGAGTGTCGAGCAAATGCCTGCTTTTTATGCGGGATAGTGGGACACCTGAAGAAAGATTGCCCGAGGACAAGAAAGGAAGAGCCAAGAAAGATTGCCCATGGAAAGGAATGAGGAGATTTGGGAAGAATGGCAAGCTGAGCCCTAGATTTGTTGGACCATTTGAGATCCTCGAGAGGATTGGTCAGGTGGCCTATAGGTTGGCCTTACCACCAACACTGTTGGCTGTACACAATATATTTCATATTTCGGCTCTTCGGAAATATGTATCAGATGTGACGCACGTGTTGAGTTATGAGGATCTGGAGCTTGAGGTAGATCTCCCCTTCAAGGAATAGGCAATCCAGATACTAGACAGAAAGAACAAGGTCCTAAGAAATAAAACTATACCTTTGGGTGATGTATTATGTAGGAATAGCAAGGTTGAGGAAGCGACTAGAGAGCTGGAGTCAGATATGAAGAGTCAGTATCTTGAGCTATTTAGGTAAAATTTTGAAGACGAAATTCCTGTGAGGGGATAGTTGTAACCTCCCAAATTCCCAAATATGGCTTAGTGCCTAGATTAGGGGGCTAGGAGGGGCAATAATTTGTTTAATGTGTTATTATGTGATTATGTGCGTTGTATTTGCATGCATGTGGGGTCATTTATTATAAGAAGGGCATTTTCATAATTTTGGCCCGTTGATGGCATATTTGTATATTTATGTGCATGTTTGTGATATATGCGTGAGACCACATTATCATGTGGATATATTTGAGTTGCTCGGCATGAGGCGATCCTAGGAAGCAAGTTAGCGGTTTAGTTATAACGAGTCAAATATCGGGCTCGGGGTGAGCCTAGGGGTAGTTCGGTACTTAATACATTACTGGGATTGAGCGAGTAATGGGAAATGATTTGGTAATTATTTAAGAACATTGGGAGTAACGGGAATTACGAGACGTTAATTATGATTAACGGGGTAGATGGCAAATGACAAAACTGCCCTTAAGGGGCCTTGAGAGAGAAGGTTGGCCCTATGGGTATATTCGTCATTTCCCCCTTAAAAGTTAGATAGACTTAGCCAAGGGAAGGCTCTAGAATGAACCAAAGGAAACATGACACACTCTCTCTCTTGGAGACACTCTCTCTCATTTCCTCTTTGATTTTCTTGAGGAAGGCTTGGAGTTTAAGAGAATTGAAGCTAAGTTTGAGTTAGGTTCTTGATTGGGTAAAGCTAAGGGATAACTCAGTGATTGAGGTAATGGTTCTAAGCTTGAATTTTGAAGTTATTTCTCTATTTTTATGATGTTCTTAAGCTTGAAAGCTTGGTTATGGGATTGGGTTTTTGGGTGTGTTTAAGCTTGGGTTTTATTGTTGGTTTAGTGATAATGTTGTATTGAGGTTTAGTTTTGATTTTGGGATTGTTTGGAAGTTTTTTGTGGTGAGTTTTGAGCCGAGGAAAATAGGGGGGCTGGGTTCGCAGGGTCAAGTCGCGGCTGTGTTCTTGGGCACAGCGACCTGTGCGAACCCCAGGACCTAAGAGGGGCTCTGTCCTGATAGTGCGCCGCGACCCTCAAGAGCAAGTCGCGGCCCGCCTCTAACACCCAGACAGGGGGGCTTTCTGTTTGGGAGGTGCGTCGCAGCCCTTGGGGGCAGGTCGCGGCCCGCCTGGTTCTTTTAAGCTAACATAGGTTTTAAGGTCGGGGTTTCAAACCTTAAGGCTCGAGATCGAATCTACTACCCGGTTTGGTAGAATTCGAGGTCCCGAGGGCTGGGACTTGGTCCAGGAACCTTCAATTGCTCATTATTGATGGGATTTCATACTTGGTTATGATTAGGTTACCGCTAAGGGCTCAAGGTAAGGACCGTGCTCAAGGGTCGTTCTTAATTTATTTTACACTCAAGCCTGAGGTAAGAAAACTGTACCCTTTATGTGGCATACATGACTATTGATGAAGTCGGTTGAGTGCTCTATATATGGATATATGTTGCATTATGAATGCTTGGTTGCATTATTTACTTGAGAAAGGCATTGACTTATCAATCAAGGATGGCAATAGCATTGAGCATTGGTTGTAAAGCACCGACTTATCAGTCAAGAACGGCAATAATGTTGAGCGCTGGTCGTAAAACATTGACTTATGAGTCAAGAGCGGCAATAGTGCACCGGGCGCTAGTCGATATGATTAGATCTAATCAATAGAGCATTGCACGCTCGTCCGACCCCATGGTCATTAAAAACTAAAGCGCTTGACTAGTTCTATGGCTAGTTACTCAAAGCTAGGACGAAAGGCTTAAGGTGACTTTATGGTCACATGGCTAGGGCAAAGGACCCCAGAATGACTCCATGGTCATCTATTCAGGGAAAATGACCCCAGGTTGACTCTATGGTCATGTTATTAGGGCTTCGGGCCCCAAAATGATTCCATAATCATTTATTGGTACTTGTATGCATGCAATAATAAGTTTTATTGCTGAGCCTTGGCTCACGGGTGCTATGTGGTGCATGTAAAGGGAAAGAAAAGCTTACCCAGCCATGAGTTTGAGAGCTTAGATGACAACATGTACATATGCGGCCGCTTGACCACCACGACCAAGGTTTCTCAGAGGAACTAGGGTTAAACCCTATTTTTACAGCTTAGGTCGGCGGATTGTAACTTTTGAGTTGTAATGACCATTTTGGAACTGTAAACAACTTTGAAAACATTATTATAGGATCCCATATACAGTTTAACATTTTTAATAAAATATTCATTCCTTTTGACCAAGATCTTAACCTTGGCTCATTAATTACATTTAGATGCACATTTATGGCCTAAAGACCCATTTAGCGGGTTAAGCACTATTTAAAATACACAGTGTAACTGTCTTGGCTAACTAGAGTGTTACAGATATGCATAGACATAATTATAATCATGCTCATTAGCTAGGCCCGAGCCCTAATCACATTTACATTTAATAAATGGACCAAGCCCCAATCATGCATCTCACACACCGAGTTTAGTTTTCAATCCTCATGCAAATGGTGGAATGACCCCGAGCGTTGATCCTGACCCGAGCTTGGTGGAAACCCTAGTCACAACACAAGTATACGTTCATCAGGACTTAACCCTAGAACCTGATTTCCAAACCGAACTCTAAATCTTAATACCAAGGTTCTCAGTTAATGAGGCGCTAAAAATGTCCCCCCAAGCCCCCAAGCATGCTCCCAAATCAGATTCCCGAGCCCCCCGGGCCTAGCCCTAAAAATCAGCAAACAAGCATTCCGAGGCCCCTGGCGCGGTCGCGCCTACCCTGGACGGGTCGCGCCCACAGAAAGTTTGGGGCTTCTGGACCATTGGCGCGGTCACGCCCCTCAACTCGAGCCCCCCAATTGAATCCAATTTCACCATTTCTAGGACACTAACGCGGTCGCGCTACAGCCTAGCGCAGTCGCACTACAACCTAGCGTAGTCGCGTTAGGTCTCCAAAACCTGAAAATATGCCCAGAACATGGTGTTCTTCCCCAAATCGTAAACTTACGATTTCCAGCCAATTTCAGACTCTAATTTCGACCAATCCAAATGTTTTTCATAGAATTCCAGCCATAATAACTATATACTATGTCTAGGCAACAAAACCTACTAATCAAACCATCCCAAACACCCATAACACATACAATTTACAAATCAAACTCAGAAAACTTGAAGAACATCAAAAAGGACAGGGGCCTCACCTCTAAATTCGAATCCCTAGATGTGTTGATGACCTTAGAAGCCTGTAGCCCCAAACCACAACTGAAATTCCTCAAGAAATGACTCCAAATCTCCCATAATTCTAGCTTGATTAAGTCTTAGATTGCCTTATGTGCTCTTCAAAGGAAAATGCTCCCAAACCAAAGAGAGGAGTGTTTGAATGTGTGAGCCTAAGTGCGGCTACCCCTTGCTATCCAATGTGGAGACCACATTGCCCCTTGCCTCTTTTTATCTTAAAAGTTACTCTCAAGGGCAATTTAGTCATTTAGCATAATTCCCGCTAACCTCAAATTATCTCTTATAATCCCAAATAATCTAACAATCCAATAATCATCAATTAATTCCCGTTACTCTATAATTCCCGATAATTTATCAAATTACCAAAATACCCCTAAGCGTATTTTACCCCGTTGTGACTTTTCTGCTAGCTAGCTCCCCTAGGATTGCCTCGTGTCGGGTAACTCAAATATATCCACGTAATAATGTGATCGCATTCGTATATCACACATATTTATAATTATACCCTCAATGGGTCAAAATTACGAAAATACTCATCTAATAAGAAACGAACACACATGCAAATTTAATACATCTAAACATGCAAACATAATTATATCATAATATAATTCACATAAGTCTATGCTCATAACACATAAACACTTAATTAATTCAATTATTGTCTCCTAATCCCCTACTTCAGACACTAAGTCATATTAGAGAATTTGAGGTGTTACAAATTATAAAGTATCATATAGGGACCTCAATGTGTCTAAAAACAATACTCTAATAATAAAGGCTAACCTAAACCGCGATGTGCACGTGAATGCAGGCGCCAATGAAATATTGGCCATACCATAGTATCCAATAAAGGAAGTCATTGGACCAAAACCCCACGAGTAACCCACGGAGAGATCACCTGAAGAAGTTGAGAGGGCTAAACATGTGAATTTGGTAGTATTGTAAATTTAAATTTCTTTTTATTATTTTCCTTAATTTATATTATGTTGTATTTTACACATTTTTCATTTTCATTTTGAAGTTGTGTTTGTATTATAACTGCCAAATAGTTGTGTACTTTTTCAAATTATTTTTTATTTTCTTCATGTAAATTTTTTTTTCGATGTAAAAATGTCTTCAACAATTATAATTGTTGCTGAAACTTTTTTATGGTACATCACAATTATATTTATATAGTATTTAATTTTGAACTGAAATAACAAAAAGTGAGTATTTTAACATTTAGAATTCTTGAAGAAGTAGATTTGTAATGAAAAAAAGACTCAATTTGAGAGGAAAAAAAAAACAAAACAAAAAAAAAAACTATTTGCTCAATTAAATATATTGATTAATTTTAAAATACATAACGTTTCTTTCTTTATTTCTTATTTTTAGTGAAAGAAAAATACATCACGTATAAAAAAAAAAAGTAATTATTGTGCAAAAAATTCAAGTAATCACCTATAGGCTTTAACCAAATGTAAAAGGCATATTTTTTAAACAAGTGAGTGGAGTTCAACTTCATATCTTGAATCACTATCTCCTATCATCATCTATAATCAATCTACATTTTCCATTTAATATCAACTCTTACTTATCTTGTTACACCTAATCCACACTCTTTTTCTTTTCATTTCTTATTGTGTATCAAGAACAAAAATTAAATTACACCTAATCCACGCAAGTTTACTTTATAATTCTTTAAATAAAAAATCATCAATACTAATCATCACTTTATAGAAAAATTTGTAAAAGAATACACATAATATTTTGAAATAAATACTATATTTATATTATTTGGGTTGTGTAAAACAATGAAGATATATGTGACACCAAATATCAATACAAATCAAATAGTAACACGATATTAACTTTTAAAGTATCATATGCGTGGTATACTAAGGTGGCGAAATAAGTTAGTCACGATTACATAATTTAAAACTCACACGAAATAAATTGGTTTGGATTATAGATAAATTGAGTTTGAGTCATAAATAATATGTCACCGACAAAAAAAGCGTGGAGTTTGAGTAGTTTGGAGTTTGAGTAGTTTTTTCTTTCTTTTTTTTCTACAATTATTAATTGAGTAAGGTCTATATTGACCACAGATTTGGTCGACGACACTAAATCAATTAAGCGATAGAAAAATAAAAATACTGAATAGTAAAACAAAAAACACTAAAAATTTATAGTGATTTGGTCCCGATAATTGGTAAAGACCTACATCCACTTGATACTTTTATTTAATAAAATCTCAAACTCAATACCAGAAAAACAAGATTCAACGGAGATTCTTAAGTCTAAGAGAGAATACAAAACAATAGAGTTTCAGTATGTAAAAAATACATGAAAAAAATAAATAAGACATTTGGTCTTATATTTATAGATTTTCTAAATTTACATGATGGGCCTTAGATAGTCTTTTATCATGATATTTATATATAAAAGTTTAAAAAAAAATACATTGTAATAAGCTGCTTGAACTATGTATCTTAAAGTTTATACTCGACCAACTATATATATATATATATATTGAACAATTACATATATAGTGACCGTTAATTGATATTCTTGTTGTAAGATTTTTGAAGCTCATTCTTCACTCATCCCAGTCACCATATTGGACCAAACTTTGATGTCGTAAAAGATTTTCTATTGCCACATGCATGTGCCATACAAGAGTGCTATGTCAACAAGTTGATTTCTAGGAATAACAGTCTCAATTAAGTATTTACTTGTAATAAATGAGTAATGACACGACACCAACACCCATTATCAATATGAATTCAAATAGACACCCTAGCTCTTACTATTACAGTATTTTCAATAAAGTGTCCAATTAGTGATGCATTGTTAAAATATAGTTCATTTTACAAAAGAATTGTTCTAATGATGTGCTAAAAGTCGTGCCAAATTTTACACATACTAAAAATTATGTCAAATTTTATACATATGATATATATTTTGCATCACTATAAATACTATATTTTTTTATTTAATTTTATGTCATTTTTATTATTTTATCAATCAAACTAGATTCTTTACTTTATTATTTTTAACTATCAACAATAAAATATTAAAAAAATTATTACTTTTAGTTTATTTTCAATAAATATCAAATGACTATTAATAAAAAATTAATTTTTGCATAAACTCTTACAATTATACATTGGAACATAGTGCTAAAATTTACATCAAATATATCACATATTAGTTTTTTTTTACCAAATATATCACAATATTTATATCTACTGTTCCGGATCATCTTTACAAGAAATGGTTGTCTAAATTATATAATTTACCTAAAATACTATGAAACAACTAACTACAAATAGCGACTTAATAAATAATGTTGTTATACATAACATGCATTGTGTAGTACCATACCTACACCTTTTTTCCTACCACATTTATATCTCATTTATTAATAATTATTACATTTTTTTCTTGACAGAAATTATTACACTATCTTTTCTTTTCTTTTTTAAAAAAGAAATCATTACACTATCTTAATATCATGGTTTTAATTTTCTCTTTTGTACAAACAATAATCATCAAACGTTTTTTTTAATAGTAACAAAATTAAGATTGTTATCTCTTAGCCTTACCATCCGTCTCTTGAATTGACAGAAATGCCCCCAGTCTGGAAAAAATGTTGCAGAAAGGGGACATAAAACCACTAAACATTCGAATCTCAGTCTCTGTCAGGACAGGAGGGGAGTGAATCCAAGTCCAACTCAAGCTCCCTCTTCTTCTTCTTCTTCTTACTGTGTTTACAGCTTCATTTTCGACTCAATAAATTCATCTTGATCAATTTTTCTTTTTTAATAATTATTATTTTCCATTAATAATTATTCAATTCATGGAGTACAGGCTCCCTTGACCTAGCTCGCTCTCGTTCGACGCCGTGCTCGTCACGTTTATATTTATATTTTTTTTTCTCTCTCTCTCCTTGGATTCAACGCGGTAATGCTTGTGTATTGGTCCTCATGGCCATGAACGACTCTCGGAGTATTTCCTCTTCTTCTGCCGATTCTGCTTCTAATGCCGCACCCGATCAGGTAGGGAAAAAAATATTCTCCTTTTAACTTTTATGAGGATCGAATTTAAATTTATTTGATTGATAGTTTGTTGGGTTTTCTTCTTCTTCTTCTTCACCCAATTGATTTTAAAAATTTATATATAGAATGTGGGGCGGAGTCGGAGGAGTGGTGACGGCGGTCAAACGCTGGGTTCTGGGCCAACGAGTCGGCGCTGGCGTGATGTTTTTTGGTTGGGAATTTTTGTTATACACCTGGTGGGATTGGGGTTCTTCCTTTCTATTCTCGGGATCAATAGATTTAAGAAAACGGATAGGTTAAATATAGATAGGTATATGGAACGAGTATTAGAGAATCGAAAGGAGCTGACTGAAACTTATTGGCCCTTTTATGCTCTTGCTGGTGGAGTTGGGACTGTTCTTGGGTGGACTTGGCTGTTGTTGTTGGGTTCTCAAGCCAATTACATGATGAAGGTATCTGTCCACATTTTGACTACTTATCTTGCTGTGATTAGCGTTTTATGTTTCTGGGGCGACCAGATTTTCTGGGGTGTCGCGTTTGCGATTGGTGCCGTATTGCAGTTCTTCTATGTCGTATCAGTTATAGATAGGTAGGTACAAGCTTAAAACTTCTGCCGAGAATTGAAGTCATGGGCATATTGTTTGTATTGGATTTTGGCATCACAATCAGTCATGTTGTTTATGGTTTTTGCTTCTGTGTTTGAATATAGACTTCCATTTACAATGCTGGTGCTGCAAAAAGCTGTGAAGATGGTATGGAGTCTCCCTGAAGTTATTAGAGTGGCATACGCGTTCATGATTGTTATGCTTTTATGGATGGGGTTATGGTCTTTTGGAGCAGCGGGTGTTGTGGCTTCAAGCATGGATAATGATGGACGCTGGTGGCTTCTTGTGGTGAGCTGGCAAGTTTTGCTCTTTATTCCATCAGTTGATATTGGATAAGAATTGCAATGAAGTCCTGTTGGTCCATGTCTCAGATGAAAGTATTTATAACAATGCTATCATGCTTAAACGCAGGTTCTCTCTGTAAGCTTATTTTGGACAGGTGCAGTTCTATGTAACACCGTACATGTTATAGTGTCTGGTATGGTGTTCCTTGTCCTCATACATGATGGTCAAGAAGTATCACCGATGCCTCCTCCGAATTCATTGGTAAAGTCTCTACGGCATGCTGTGACAACTTCTTTCGGGAGTATCTGCTATGGATCACTATTTACGGCTGCTATTCGGACACTGAGATGGGAGGTAAAGATACCGGTTCTATTCTTTCTACCAGATCTTTATTTTCATTTTTCTTTTCCAGTTTCCTAGATTTCACTTTCTAATATTCTGAAATATATTCCAGATCAGGGGAATCCGTTCAAAGATTGGCAACAATGAATGTCTGCTTTGCTGTGTTGATTTCCTTTTTCATCTTGTAGAGACTCTAGTTCGTTTTTTCAACAAGTATGCTTATGTACAGGTAGTTTAGTACCTTTCTGCTGAGTAATCTGTCATTTATTTCTTTATTTTAGATAATACATTCATCTATTTTTATGAGTTCAAAATTGACATATGACTAATAATAGGATGCTATATATAAAGATTTTAATAGGGAATGATGAATTATTATGGACAATTGGTTTGCATTGCTTGTAACTTATCATTACTTTGATTTAGTGTTCTAATTAAATTGTTAAATAGTACTCAAGAGGGTTAGACATGTGGTTTGCTCCCTCAAGATCTGAGGTTCAAGTCCCTCTTGGGTACTTGCATAGCAATGCTATAGTTTCCCGGTTCCCAAATATTTTAGCGTTAGGCGGGAGCCTATTTTAAAAAAAAAAAGTTCAGAAGTGTGGGTTTTCTAGTTTTGAGTGGGTTTTTAGTTGATTTCCAATCTTAACCATAAGGGAACAAAGCTTTCTTGTTTTTTGTTGATGGGTTTTTTTAATGCTATTTTGTTAAAAAAGAATTGGTATTGCTTTATTACTTTTATGAAGTTTCACTTGATGATCTTGATTTTGGAATTTTTAATTCTTGATTTTTTAGAGGTTAGATCGGCTTTTGGTATTGGGTTATTATTTGATACATGATGGTCTTATAAAAATGACTGGTATAAAGATCAATGATAGATCAACTGTGCTTTTGGTAGAGAATTGACAAGAAAACAACAATGATCAGCATTTTGATTTGCGCAATTCAGGGGGTAGCTTATTAACTTGTTGAAACAGTAATGAAACACAATTAAATGATTACCATGCTCATACTACATGAGAACTAACAACATGAAAATGTTCATTAGTTTACTTAGTACTGGCAAGTTGGAGTAGTTGCTGTTTTTTAGTGGTAAGTATAAAGGTAAATTATTCTCATTAAGGAGTCTAATGACAAAAAGCAAATTGATAGATCAAAAGTAGTTAGGACAAGAGTAAAACACTTGTACAACCTGAAATTTGACATATAGTCCTATTATCTGGATTAATAGACAACATTGGTGGTGGTGTACATACATAAGTTAGCTGTGATATTTTGTTGATGAGGATAACTTCTGCTCTGTAAAAAAAATGTAAATCTACTAACCTATTTTTGTTAAAATCTGAATTGTACCAATTTAGCAAATTCTATCGATACTTTCTCCCGTTTTCTTCATAATTTAATTCCTATACAAATTGAGGCGCTCCAGAGTAATAGGCTAATAGCTATCTTTTAATTTTAAATTATTTCTCATTAAGTGTGCTAATATTTTTTAATAACCTTCTATTTCAGATAGCTGTTTATGGTAAGAGCTTTAACCATTCTGCTAGGGATGCCTGGGAATTGTTCCAATCAACTGGTGTGGAAGCACTTATTGCCTATGATTGTTCTGGTGCTGTTCTACTGATGGGAACACTGTTGGGTGGACTCATCACCGGAACTTGTGCGGGAGCCTGGACATGGACAAAATGGAGTGACAGAGTGGTTATGGTTGGATTGACTGCCATGTTGATGGGAATGGTCTTGGTAATTACTCTTTCATACAACTTTTTTTCTTCTTTTCTTTCTGTTGTTAATTTCTATTGAATCCTTTTTCGATAGCTCGTTCATAGTTATCTATTTCATTTTTATGAATGTCTTCTCTCACACTTCAACCAATATATAAATATTGGGAACGACTACGGCGTTGACAGTTTTTTGTCAACACCAGTGTTACAAAAGTTGGTTTTGGCATGTGAATAGTTATATATGACAGTGTGTATTGTAGTCATTTAGAACATCTCACAAAGGTTCAAGAAATTCCGAATAATTTACGATGCAAAAAACAAGGTTCAAACAGCTTGTTGCACGCGTGCACTGAAAATTCGACTATTTGAACATTGTTTTCGATCCCTTAAATTATTCGGATGTTCTTGAAAATTTGTGGGATGTTCTAAATGACTACAATACTGTAATAGTAAAAAATTAGAATTTATAACTATCCACATGCCGAAACCAACTTTTGTCAACACCAGTGTTGACAGTGTTTTTCACTATCCACGTGTCGAAACCAATTTTTGTCAACACCGGTGTAGTCCCTATAAATATTACATATATGAATATATTTATAACCATAGCACACCCTCTATTGTCACTGAAAGTCTAAAACCAAAATGTATACCCGCTATTATTGAATAAAAAAAGGTACCCCACTAACATATTTTAAACCAAAATTGTTATTTTAAAATAATATTTAAAATTAGAAACCAAAAATTAATAACATTCTGATACATAAATTTATCAGGAAAAAAAATTATATCATTGACTTATTCATATCTTTCTGAATTATTCTCATGTCTCTTCAATTTTAATTTCAAATTTGGAACTTCAATCAAATTATAAAGTCACTAAAACAATTTTTTTAGTCCCATACAATAAAGCTTGATTTCCATATTAATGCTACAAGGCAAACTTAAAGTGTCCAACAGTACATTATATGTCATTTGATGTGGTTGCATTTAAAATTGGACACCCTTTATTATAATTTAACAAGCAATTAGACACTCGAAATTACACATAAAATGTGTTTAAAAAATAGTATAGTATATATAGCGCATGGAATACCTGATTATATGGTGAGGTCAATCTTGGGAAAAATAAAGTCTGTTAGCAGTAAGAGTTTGTTACTGATATGGCATGGTGAAAGGGATTGAAGGTGTAATTTTCAGGTGGGACTGGCAATGGTGGTTGTGGAAAGTGCAGTTACATCCATATACATATGCTACGCGGAGGATCCCTTACTAATCCATAGGTGGGATGCTGAATTTTTCAACCAAATGTCGGAGACACTCCACCAGCGCCTTCAGTATAGGAGTGCCCGAGCCAGGGAAGTTTTAACTCACAGTCGATTTGATGCCCAAATTCAAGAAACACTTCCTGTTTGAAAACCCTTTTTACATGATTTGTTACTTTAAATGTACAATGTAATCCATTGTCTCCTTAATTTATTCATCAATATTTTACATGGAAGAATTTTGCACTTTAGATATTATCTGTTTAGATATTTTACTCATTATGGCATTGGTAGATTTTGGAATCTCAAACCAATCAACTCTTTAGCCTATAAAAGAATGTGGTTAGAGTTTGAACTATAGGAATGATGCTTTGGGAAAAGATAGTACTAGAAACGAATCGAATGTTGGGAGAGCAGCTATATAAGTTAGTTGAACAAATAATGAAGGGGACACTGCGTTGGGACATTGTTTTTTCAACATATCTTTTTATCTGTGTTAATAGGTATATTAGCGTTTAAGTTGTGCCTTGAAATGAAAGTTGAACCATCAATTTTCATCTCGTTTAGACTGTCTTGATTGAGTTTGTCATGCAGTAAATTAATGACAAAGAAAAGTATAAAAAAGAGAAGAGCTCTATCCAAGTACGCATATACAATACACTGTAGTGTAGGCCGATATTTTGTCTTGGGCAAGTAAATGCTAAGAAAGGCAACCCAAGTTACCACCTTTTCTTCCTTTTACCCTTTCTTACCATGCCTCGTGCTTGTTCTCAAAATATGTTTTTGATGGTTATTGCTCAATATTGGAAAGCAATTTTCTGTCTTTCAAGAAGAGAGGCACACCTACTTTCTTTACATCAACATTTTTGTGAAAGAAACAATTTATCAGAAAAAAATATACATATATATATTTTTAATATATCTTATGTTATACATTACTAACAATAGAACATTTTTATTTATCAGAATAGGCCTTGGAAATGTATGTATATACATTAAAGTACAATAAAGTATTGCATATTAGGGGCCCATCAACTGCAAAATCAACCTGGTCCTAACTTTCTTTCCCTTTGATTTCAAGATTCTAATTCAGAATATCCTTTCCCTTGTCTTTATTTTTTTTCCTTCAGTGAACTGTGAAACTGTGAGCTTCAACCAAGAAAGAAAGAGAGGCATGTAGGAAAGACAGCTTAGACTACTAGTCTATCATCTTTAGACTATACAGAGGTCTAAGAAAAAAGCATATTCGTCACGGCCTTGGTTTTTTTTCTGGATTATATGAAAAGCCAAATTATATCCAAATTTTTTTCCATTTGTAGCAAGTAATTATTTAAGTCATTATTAACAAAGATGCTTGTATCAGCAAACAAAAGGCTCTAAATTGAACCCCGTGCATGAAATGATAGAAGAAAAACTGAGCTGATAATAAAGAATCAAAAGGACACGAAGAGAATCTCCTCAATCGTTTTCCCTATTTTAGGTTGGGCCTGAAAAGTTGAAAAGCCCAATTCCCTTTCAATCACTTTTCCTTTTAATGGTTTTTTTTTCTTCATTATTGAAAATCCTTTTCTTCGTTTAACGTAAGGTTCAAACAACTTTTTCTCTTCCAATTCTTATCATTTTCTATACACAAAGAGACCTGAGTTATAGTTCTTATCACAGTTGTAGAAGCTTACAGAAAATCACTAATAAAGCTGGTGAAGGGAAAGTAATAAAAAGGAAAAAAAAAAGTTATATCACGTGCCTCAGTAGACAATTTTAGTATTCTATTTCTATATGCTAAGATGTCACGTGACTGAGTACATCCTCAAAACGGCAGCGCATTAAGAAACAATTGCATGCTGTAAAAGAGTACAAAATGATTAAATAAAAGAAAGACCAGCCAAATAGAAGAAGAAGAAGAAGAAGCAGAAAGTAGAAGTAGATAAGTGGTACTTGAAGAAAGTGGTAGCCCAAAAGTGAAAAAAAAAATAGAGAAGAAACAGACAAAAAACAAAACAAAAACTAAAGAGGGGCTCGGGAAAGTGTACGATTGCCGTATGAAATGCGTCATATTCTTTTGGCTTTTGGCATTTAACTCAAATCATTTTTTTAATATATATATTTTTTCTTTTCGAAAAATGATTACAAGTTTTTTTCTTCTATTATTTGTTGTGTGTAATAGTAATATATGTGTCTGTAGCTCTGGCACTGGCACTGGCACTGGCACTGGCACAGAGCCTGGGGCTGGCTGAGGGTGAGGGTGAGGGGCTAGAAACTCGTCGTGGACAGTTTACCCAAGAGGTTCCTTTCAAGCAAAGCCTTGTTTTTAAAGCCTCATAAATGAAAAAGATAAACCAAAAAAACATAACACATTATACTATCTTATTATATTCTTACACTTTTACCTATGAAACTCTCTTTCTCTCTCTCTCCACAGATTGTGTATTTCCCAGTTCATATTTTGTAAAAAGGGGTTATTGAGAGTGAAAAAAAAAGCATCTAATTCTATGCCCTAATAAAAACCTAAGTTCAAGTTACCTATAGTAGGAAGAGAGGCCCAGATAGAGGACAAACCAGGGAAGGGATCAGCTAAGTAGGGGGTCGTTTTTCTTTTTTTGGTCTTGGGGAGTGGGACTCGTAGGTACTCACTCTCTTCATCAATGCGTGTGAGTGAGAGTACATTTTTTTTATTAATACAAAATTACCACTACTGAAATAGTCAAATATATATTTAATGCAAGTAGAATATATTATGTTTAACTGTTTAGTCACTTTCTTCTTTTTCTTTCTTCATAATGCCTAACTTTGTGAATACATTTAATATAAGGTTTGTGGCTCTACTAAGCAAAAGTACCAAAAGCTTAATCCTTAATGTTAATTGCACCAAAGAGAACCCTAATAAGTTATGCTTTTTTTTCTTCTATTTGTTGTTGCTTGCTTTGTGGTTGTGAAATTAACAAGTTGATAAGTGGGAGCTATATGTATTCCATTAATTGAAAGTCAATCTATTCCATTTTTTTTAATTTCAAATATTTTATCTGTTTTCAAAAGGGAGAGCCTTCTAGATTTTTTTTTATTAATACAAAACATTCCCATCTCTCCCATCTTTCCAGTTTTTTAAAACATAATATTATTAATATAATTTACGTACGGACCTTGTTAGCAGTAGCTATCAAAGTTTGGTTCATATAATCATAGCATAATCATGTTCTTCATTGATATGCTCTTCAATCCAATAATTAAAAAACTTGCCACTTGAATGGACCCAAATATTCTATTGTTAAACCATGTTAACCCTATCGTATTTATCTACACCCACAACCCTCATCAGCTTATCATTTGCCTTAACAATTGTTATATTATATAATGTGACTTTTCAATCGAATATATAAAACTATTGTGTTAGTATAAAACGAATTCAATGGTTGAAGACAAATGTGAAATATTATTAAATATATATATATATATATGAAGACATAATTTCCTACTTTATCATAAAGTTTTCAAAAGATGAGTGCTTTGGTTAAACACCCTACTCATTCTCAACTCTACACGAATATGTTTGGTTTGCATAGTGAAAAAAATGACCAAAAGGGTTCATTGGAGCAAACATTATCCAGGTGGTGGTGATAGTAATCTATATCCATATATATATAAATGAGTGAAAAGAACGCAGGAGGGTAAGAGAGTGGGGAGATGAGAAAGAAGTATGTGGGGGTATTGGGAAACTAAAATCCCAAGTCAGAAAGCAATAATAAAAAAGCCTGTTCTTTTCCTTAAATTATTTTAATATACTAAAGGAGCCGTACTGATACGCTATCCTGTTCTTAAAGATACATCAAGATTTTCTTCACTTCAATGCTCTTTCTCTCTATCTCTCTTCTGATTGCTCTTTCTTCCTCCTCCTCCGAAGAGCTGTATTATTACTTCATTAGCTCATACATGTAATCCAAACCCATCTCTTTGTTTTTTTGCTATAAGTTTCAGAGAGAATAGCTACTACTAAATTTAGTAGTTATAGTAATTAAAAATGCAAAGCTTTCGAGCAGCTCCATCAAACCCTCAATTGTACACTCACTCTTCCTTCTATTTCAGGTCTTGTTTTTCTATCTTTTATATTACTCCTTTTTATTTTTTTGGTTTTTTAATGTTTGGTTGGTTATGGTTTGTTTTACCAGAATATCAACTTGTGAAGAACCTTCTTTGATAAATTATAATTTGTTTCTCTGTTTGGTGATATGGAAAAAAACAGGGGAGATGAGTGTAGCCGAAACCAAACACGGTTCTCGGATCTTGGGGAGCTTGAACACTCCGCAGCCGCTTTTCCTCACGATGATGCTGTTGATTTAAGCCCAAGTATCCTCTTTTCTCATCTCTCTTTTGTACACATATATATTTATGTATATATGGACATTATCGTTTACAAGTAAGTAACACATAAACATCTCTAACTACTCTTCTTTTGTGGATATTTGGTTTCTTGTAGGCTCCATCTTCAGTTTAAAATCAAACAACATCGCTGTTTTACCTAATAACTTACACCTCGGGGCTTTCAACCCGGTAAGGCATCTCTACCCACCTTTTTCATTCTTTTTTATTTTTTCATTTCTGGGTTTTTCTCTGTCATGACAAGCGACATGGTTTTGTAGAGTGCAGTGTGTTTGGACATAGCTCCAACGACAACAGAGACGAGCTGCGTCGACACAGGGCAAGGCCAAGGGTTGCAACAGCAACAGCAACAGTTGGTGTACCATCATCATCATCTGCAGCAGCGGCAGCAGCAGCAGAAGCCGACGAAGGTCGTCGTTTCACCTTTGGGAAGCGGACACTTTGAGAATTGGGGTGATTCAGCCATGGCAGACAATAGCCAGCAGACTGACACTTCTACAGATGTTGACACCGATGATAAAAACCATGTTAGCTACCCTCTCCTTCCCCTGTTTTTCAAATCTCTCTATTATTATTATTATTATTACGAGAGTGGGAATCTTTAAATTTTGTTTAAAAGCGGGACAACTTGGAATTAGCAATTTTGTTTTTTGGGTGCAAATTCTCTTGGATTTGTTTTTTTACTTGATCGATGCCGGGTCAGTTGATGGGACCCAATTTTGTAAAAATAGTAGTTGTGTAGCACTACTGTGCCATGGGCCATGGCTCAGTTAAACAAAATATTTCTGATGGGAATCATATCTTAATCACGTATCTAAATTCATCAGAGGATTTTCAGCAGAGGACTAATTTTTTTTTTTTTTTGTCTGTAACGGAGTATAGTAAATTTAATCACTTTGTATAAACTTTAATTTTGTTCAGAAATGGCAGTGAAGTATCTGATTGCAGCTTTTGGTTTTGTCTTTAGTTTCAAGGAATGCAGCATGCCTCACTTGTAGTCGTGGATTCCATGGAGGACCAGTCAGCCAAGGTCATAACTGGTGACCAAAAGGTCATTCATTCACACCTTCTTTCTCAGTCTGTTGTAGTTATTATTAGAATTTTATTTATTTATTTATTTGTATGTTTTATTTGGAATTTAGTATTGTCTTTTGGGCATCAAATTTGCAGACACTGCGCAGGCTGGCTCAGAATCGAGAGGCAGCAAGGAAGAGTCGACTTAGGAAGAAAGTAAGTAATGCATCTTTTATACTTAATTAGTATGTTTATGTATTCTCTCAGGCTTGGATTAAAGATAAGTAGAGTTTTAGATGAATAGAAAATGTACATTTAAATTGTTGGTTTGGTGTGTCCTTAAGTAAAAATTTTGAAACTCATCAACTGTTGAAACATGGAAAAAAATGGCAATGTCAAAAGTCTTAAGTTAATGAATGGAATATATTTGGATGATTTATAGGTTTTGGTTTTGGATAGGCATATGTCCAGCAATTGGAGAGTAGTCGACTTAGGCTTTCACAACTAGAGCAAGAGCTTCAACGAGCACGTCAACAGGTACACTCAAGGGGAGGGGTTGTAAAATTTTCCTGGCTATGGTAATTTTCCGGGAAAGTGGGAATGTTTTGTGTGTTGCTGCCTTGTCATGTTTGAAACTCGTTTAGTCACAGCTTTGTTAATGTCTTAATGCAGGGTATGTTTATTGCTTCTGGATTTTCAGGGGATCATAATCAGTTGATGGCAGGAAATGGTACGTATTATTTATTAGCAAGCTTTAATTTTTTTTTAGAAAAGTTGGCCCTTACTGGGCCCAGCTGGGGTTCGAAGCCCAGGCTTAACTTTTATCGTTATAATTTTATTAAAACCGGTTCAGAATCTGATATATTATGTAACAGTAAGATAAAACCTTGGAAATATTTGGTTAGATGAGCATTTGAAAGTAGGGTACAATTGTTTAAACTTCTTGTATGTTTCTCTCAGAGTGAATAGAGTTTGGTAGAGTGGACTGGTGAAGACTTTTGTTCACCATTTATTGTTACAATTAATGATATGAAATCCATGGAAAGTTGAACCATTGACTACTGTACTAAACTCTGTAGCAAGGCACCAAGAAGAAAAGATGTTTGAGTGTCAGTAGGCATGAAATTTTTTTAATAGGGGGTGCCTGAAATAAAAGATGTTTAAGTGTCAGTTGACATGAAAAAAAAAATTAATAGGGAGTACCGGAAATTAAAAAGTAGCAAAAACCAGATGAATAATAAGCGCAAATTTGGGAATAATAAGAACATATTTGATGATCACATTCCGTGAACAATCATCTTATGTGCATGACATTGTCACATGTTTCTGAGAATGTTTTTTTTTTCACTTCTAGGGGCGCTTGCATTTGACCTGGACTATGCACGCTGGCTTGATGAACAACAACGGTTAATAAATGATCTAAGATCGGCTGTAAATTCCCACATGGGCGACAATGAGTTACGTGTTCTTGTTGATGGAGTGATGGCGCACTACGATGAAATATTCAGGCTGAAGAGCATTGGTGCCAAGGCTGATGTCTTCCACATGCTCTCTGGCATGTGGAAGACCCCCGCCGAGAGGTGTTTTATGTGGTTGGGCGGGTTCAGATCATCAGAAGTTCTCAAGGTGGTCATCTATAGTTTCATTTTTTACTCATTTGTATTGCATTTTTACTAAATAAGACTGAGAAAGAAAGAAAATTAAGCTCTTGGACTTGTTTTCTTCCATTGATTGTTTCTTGTGTTGGAGATTCAGATACTAGGGAACCACCTCGAACCTTTGACAGATCAACAGTTGTTGGGCATATGTAACCTACAGCAATCTTCTCAACAGGCTGAGGACGCCTTGTCACAAGGCATGGAAGCTCTGCAGCAATCTCTTGTGGAAACGCTTTCCTCAGCCACGCTAGGGCCCGCTGGATCAGGAAATGTTGCTGATTACATGGGTCAAATGGCTATCGCAATGGGCAAGCTGGCTACTCTAGAGAACTTCCTTTACCAAGTAATTATTCATTCTTAATTTTTATCTTCAACATTGATGAGACAATAAAAACTTGTCTAACTCGCTTGTTTTCAATCATTTTTACCTGTTAGGCTGATCTTTTGAGGCAGCAAACTCTACAACAAATGCATCGAATTCTGACCACTCGCCAAGCTGCTCGTGCTCTACTCGTCATAAATGATTACTTTTCTCGCCTTAGAGCACTCAGTTCGCTATGGTTGGCGCGCCCCAGGGAGTGATATACCTCATTCTCAATTTAACTGTCATGTAACTTAACATCTTAATTAATTAAGCAGCGATATTCCCATACGTTAGGAAGAAGAATTTAACAGTTCTGGGAAGAAAGGCAAATATAGCAAAGCCCTTTAGGTTGGCATAGTGAATATGATGATATGTATATGGCTTCCTAGAACATAACCCGGTGGGCCCAATGGTGACTAATGGTAAAATTAGTAGGGATACTTCTTTCTTTTCCTAGCTCTTGGGGCAAGGACCGATTCATGTATAACCCATTTTCCCCTTATATGGAGGTAGCCTATACCAACTTTTATTTTACAAGGAATGTGTTAAAAATGATTAGTAGTTGTTTAAACAAGCATTAAAAATGTAATGTGCCATGTTATGCTTTTTTACCTGTCTTTTTTCTTGCCAAGTTGGAAGATTGTCTATTGCCTTAATCATACGCATAACAAACTAAATTTTTTTTGCAGAGGAGAGATATCTCTTTAAACAAACACCCCACAAAAGAGCCCTTACTTGCAATGTTAAATTTTTCAGCAATTGAAGTTGCTATATTCTAATATTACTAAGAAAATAAATGAAGATAATATTTACCAGGGACATTATTAAGAAATAAATTTAGTATAATATTTATCAGGGACAATTCTTGGTGGTCCTTGGGGAATAACAGAATAAAAAGAAAAGAGAAATATTTGTGGTAATTTAAGTTCATACTATAATTATGTGACTCTGCAAAATGTGGTTCAATTCGGGTTGAAAGTAGCTATGTGTTAAGCATAGCTCTTGTGGAATGTGAATGTTTTTTTATCTCTACCATTAATGTATTTCACCAACCTATGTGCATATTTGACACAATGCTATAATTTACTATATTACACAAAATTCTCTTTCCAATGTAAGCATATCTAAGAGTGTTAAAAGACCATGATGTATTTTACACAATTTTTTTTTTCTTTTAGGCTTTCTCCTATAATATATATAAATGTAAGTGTGTGAGTTTTAGTGTGGTATTTATTTAGTGTGTGGTATAAATATATATATATATATATATTCTAGTTAAAAGCAAATACGAAATATTTAGTTTTATTTAGAAAATATATTAATGTATATTAATTGTAATATAAATTTTAAATAAATAAACAATGTCATACATTATAAAAGAATGACATAAACATATTAAAAAAATAAACCAAAAACATTGTCTATAGTTTAAAAAAATTGTTAAACCAAAAATCTATTAAATACATATTTTATATATATATATATATTTATATATCTATAAATATGGTGCATTCTAGTTGTTAAAAAAAATTATAAATTAAAACTACGAATTTAAAAATTTTATCTAATAAAATATTAATTATTTAATTTAAATTTTTTTAAAAGCATTAAAAAATTATGTATAAATATATATTATTTAATTAATGGCTAGAACAATTAAAATAAGTAATTTCTCATTAAAAAAAAAGTAAACGACAAAATAAGAAAATATGCATATTTAGGTTTTATTTTACTATTACATATATGTTTGAATAAACAAAATACGATAAATAACAAAATAAATAATTAATAAAATAAAGAAAAGAATATATTTAAGCACATAAATATTTTTTTGGTATACTTTTTAAAACATAATTGATGGAGTGATTTAAATACTTTAATATGAAATTTTAAAATATGTGATGATAAATTATTATAGCTTATTTATTACTTTTATTTATTTTCAATTTTATTTACTTTATTTAGATGGTTTTATTATTTTTTTAAAATGAATTATTTACCTTATATAGATAATTTAAAACTATCAGTGTTAGATTACAATAAAAAAGTGTTAAATTTAACTGAAACAACAAATTCTGTTAAACTCATATTTATAATATATAAATATATAATAATATAATATAATATTATATATATTTATATTATATTGTTTTGGGTATTTTTATATTATTCTTTAAGATTTATTAATTAGTTGTTTTGTCATTACAATATTTATAGTGAGCATTTTTATAGTATTTTTTTAGTTTATTTTATAAATTTGGGTTAATTTGAAATAAAGTATAATTATATTTGATAATATATAAATAAATATTAAAATATATAGAGATATTATTAAACGTAAGAGAAAATATTTAAAATAATTAAAAAATATTAAAGTTGAGTTTTGGTGATGTAAAATAGAGAAACTCATATATAGTATTGATTAAAGCCCAAAACGTACATTCACTAAGCGGTGGTTATAGTATAGATCAGGTGGCCGATTTCACAAGAAGACAAATAAATAAAGTTAATAAATAAATTAACAAATTTAAGAGATAAATAATATAAGGAAAATAGAACAAGTGATAATTTTGTGTTTTTGAGATTAAAGATTGTAAATAAACATAGGATAAAAGTGTGATGTAACAAAATGTAACAAGTAGGAAGGATCAAGAATCACCAATATGCATACTTATTTATTTGGATCTTTGATTCACAAATGAATAGTTCACATCTTAACTATTCATTTGAAAGATTTAACATTGAAGCACAAATATATTTCACAAAAATGCATTCAAGTGTTTAATATTCTTTATCATGGAAGGATGAGATAAATCTTATGATAAATCTAAAAATGACATTATACCATTGATAATAATGAAATAAAATATTGGATATAAAATCTAACACACATATTACTTTTATTATTTATAAAATACATAGAAAAAGCATGATTAATTCTATACTGATTTAGGAAAAGTAAATATATATGAATGAGATGGAGAAAATGATAAAGACATTATCTATATTATTTTCACTAATTTGATAATACATTGAAAGTGCTTGACACAATCTATATACTATTAGTAAACATAAATAAAGATAACAAGATGAAGATAATAAAGAAAATAAATCACTCAAATATATAAATTTTAAGCACACGGTGAATAAAAAAACCCAAACAAAGTCATAATGCATATAGGATCATCCTAAGAAGGTTAGCCTATTATGCTAGACATTCTCATAAAATTCTAGAGAGAAAATGTGAGAAATGAGATTAAATGTTGGTAGAGTTTTGTTACCTAAAAATTACATACTAAATATGAAAGAAGAGTCCCTATTTATAGAAAAAGAAAAAGACTAAAAAGAAATTAAACTACAAATGAGGTTTACAAAATAAATCTGAAATATTAATAATAAAATATGATTTTGAAAAATCAAATCTTATTATTAATATTAACCTAACTGTTGACGCGGTTCTTCGGCAACAGGTAATTAAGAGAAGAAGAGAAAGAGATTAGCACTCAAGATAGAACCGTCACAGATATGAAATCTTATATATTGAACTAGGTGACTCAAGACACGTTTTTAAGTGGTTCAAAGGTTAAAATCATTCTACTCCACTAGTCAATATTATTCATCCTCTCTGGGTATTCTATTTACAAAGTATATAGTCCTTCAAAGACTATTTTTTCCAACCCCTATCAACTCCCAGGGTCTCCATATTTATAGGAGAAGGCACCTGGAAGTTGGTAGGGAGGTCATCCCGTGACCTTACCATTTGTCATATCCACTCTGTGGCATTCATGATTAATTCCTAAACCTGACACATAAGTGTGGTCTAATCAGCATGGAAGGATATAATGGGCCGCACGGCCCAACCCATCCGTGGGTGTCTGACACGCACGTTCCTACTGCGTGTCCGAGAAGTCAAGGGGATATCAGACACGTGATGTCAGATATATGCACGTTTATCTTGCGTGCGTTGATTTCATAAAGGCTCAGAGCTTCCTGGGCTCCTCGCGACACGAACAGCTCGTATTCCAAGCTGTTCTCCTGGCGTGGCCTTCAGATGCCCCTCTCGAGCTGAGAAGATTTGCCCTGGAAATAGGATCTTCGTCCGATGGGCACCTCGGACTAAACCTGATTAGTCCGAGGCTCGTCCTGCTAACCAGCCCGTGGGAAAATCAGGGCGTACACTAACTATTTTAGTGAATGGTCATCATGCCTCTTTTTCTAAGTCAACAACAAAATGTGAGCTTTAAAGCTCAAAATGGAAGGTACAAGGCCCAAAATGCACAAGAAAATGCCCTGGTGGGTGGCTGGTGACAGTTGGTGGGTTTGACCAACTCACAGCCAGTGGGAGCACGCCACGTGGTGCGGCTGGGCAAGGGAAAAAGGCAGCAGCAGGTGGATGGGTTAGACGCGAGTCCGGGTCAGGCAATGGGTTGATCTCAGGTCGCGTAGGCGAGTAAGCGGGCTGGGCGCAGGTCACTGGGCGGAGCTGGAGGACGTGTGGCGCACATCTGTCGCGCCACTTGGCACCCTGGGGGTTGGCTGACGAGGCGGGCTAGGGAGTGGACGTGGGCTGGGGTGAAGGAGTTGGGCCTGCTCCTTTGCTTCAAGAATGCCATCTTTTAAACTCTTTTTTCAGTTTTAACTCATTTTTTCTCCTTTCTTTTAATTAATGTCCAAATGTAATTTATTTATTGAAAATTAAACACAAATTAAATTAAATTAAAATTAATATTTTCAATTATAAATATATATTACAATAAATTTATAAAAATATTTATTAAAACTTAATCTATTTTTCATTTTAAAATTAATAAATTGATATTTTTGAGCACTAATTAGATATTACGAGGTAAAATAAGAAAAATATTGTTTTGGTGATGTATAATGAAAAAAAATAGCACACCTAGTGTGATTGCTCTAACATCTACATTAATGTCATATGTTTATAAACAAATTTGACATTCACTTCCCTTTAACTTAGCAAAAAATAAATAGTTTTTTTTTTCTTTATACATATTTAATTTGTTGCTAGTATATTTTGTCAATGCTTATTAATCAATACACTTTTTTCAATGGTCATGCCATGCCAATCAATGTGGAAAATATTACGAACATAAGACTAATAATTGTGTCATGTCATGCTAGCACAATCCATGTAAGTGGAGCATAGATGTGATTTATTTCTTAGTTAAATGTTCTAAATATTAGTCTGCACAATCCTTAACCTCTTTTTTTTTTTTTTTTAACATGGCGAGTAGACATCCAATTTTTTAGGACCAAAATCAACTCATTTTAAATATTTTAAATTGACTTCGATTCATTACTTCTAAATTGTAAATAAAGAAAATATGATGATCAAGGTACTCCAAAACACAACACAATTGAATCGAACACAATCACCGAAGAAAATAACAGAATAAACAAGACACCTAACATGCAATGCAAGGCAAGCTTTGAACGTAGTCTAATTCAAATATTAGTTGAAGGTTAAGACCCTCAAATCAAAGAAAATCCAATCAGGTCACATTAAACCAATATCAATAGTAAACACTTGGTACAATGGTATATTTTTAATAAAGAGAAGTGAAAATATATGATGTGCTTCGATGTCTAATTAACACGTACAATCAAATACTAATAAAAGAAGTTAAGAAATTATTTGGAAAAAATTTTTTAGTAATTTTTTATGCTACAGATAATTAATTTCAACCAAAAAATAGCTAAATATTAGAGGCATCCCATTAATTAAAACATAAATTAATTTTTAACATTTTATTTCAATAATTTTTCTGACATTCTTTAATTTATTTTTTTTTGTTAATTTTAATAATTTTATTTTATCTTGTTTCCATAATTTTTTTAACATAATGTATAATTTTTTATTAGAAAAAAGCTTTTACTTTAACACATTTTTATATTTTTTGCATTAATTTTTTTAATTTAAATATTTATAATATATATTATTTATATGTATTTTTTAGAATATGAAAAATAAAAAAATGTAAGCATAAGCTAATAAAAGATATATTATATAACCCTTAATTTTTAATAAAAATAATGTGTGTGCAAATAAAATGCCCCGCCCGGCCGCCCCCCTAACTAGATTAAAGATTACGGTAATTCTCTCTTAGGAAAATTAAACAGATTTTTTAGATCAATTAACAGAACGTATTATTATTTTTTTATAAAGTTTAAAACCTAGTCCACATTCCTTCAACCCCAAACAAAACCTCTCGTAGCTTGCAAGACTCAGAGACTGAAAATGGAGGAAAGAGAAGAAAGAAAAGACTCAAAATTATGTGAAGAGTGCAAATTGAATGATTCAAAATACAAATGCCCAGGTTGTTCTTTTCGCTCTTGTAGTCTCCCCTGCGTCAAAGCTCACAAACAACGCACTGGTTGTACGGGCAAGAGGAACCGGACTGAGTTCGTTCCTCTTTCTCAGTTCGACGATAATCAGCTCATATCTGGTATTTTCTTTCTTCTGGACCCTTCATTTTTCGCCTGTGTTTCCTTTATTTTTCCATTTTTTTTATTCTAACGACTTCTTGATATTTTTTCTTTCTTTCTTGTTTTGAATTGGGTTTGTTCTGTTTGTCTTTTTTTTTCTTTTTGGTGTAGATTATAATTTGCTGGAGGAGGTGAAAAGGGTTTCTGAATCTGCTCAAAGAATGAGGAAAAAGTTATGCAAATACAATCATTATAGGCTACCGTATTTCCTTAGGAGTGTTAGGAGTGCAGCTGCAAGTAGGAGAACAAAGATTTTGTTTCTTCCAGGTGGCATGACAAAAAGAGAGAAGAATCAAACTAATTATGATAAAAGGTTAATGGCTTAAAAGAAAGGATCATAACTTTTCAATGGCATTAATGTGATATATTCCCTGTTTAGAATTCTTGGTTGAATATCTTGTCTTGATACATTAATGGGTTAGTGGTGATTTTTCTTTTTCTTTATTGTTTTCGCATAAAAATGGTTTACTATCAGTTAGCTTAGTGATTTTTAAAGTTTTCCTGTCTGATATGCTTTAGGAAGAAATGCATCTACTGGACGATCGAGTGGCAATTTCATTCAACGGATGTTGTGTTAGTTGATCATGGGTGCGCTGGTTGATTTCTAGCATTTCAAGCAATGTGTTTATATCTTTACTTTCTTAATGGTTTATGAGTTTGATGGTGATACAGAATTGATGAAAGCCTGAATATCTCCTCCGTTATTGGGAACCATTTAAAGCCTGGTCCTTATCATCATCAACTGAAGCGATTTTGTGAGGAAGACCTTGAAAATCTGAAGTTCTTTATCCGGAAATATCAAAAGGTTTGCTATTGATTTTCTTAGAATAGATACAGTGAGAATTTTTAGAATATCAATTAGAGTTGAAAATTATTTACCTGCCAAGTGTTTCAGCTCTCTCTGTACATATTCAATGCCCCATGGTTTTATTCAAATTAATATAATTAGTGTTGTGTTTACTTGATGTATTTCTATCGGTCATTTTTGTTTGGATAACAAGTGTGTTCCATTGACACCATCTTTCACTTGTGTTATTTCAGGGGTCAACTTCACCTTTCTATGAGTTAGATGTTAAGGTTCCCCTAAGGCAGCAATTAACAAATAAGGTGATTTTGGAGTACCCTGTCATATATGTTTTCCTCCCTTCACACAATATTGATTTCGAAGTTGTTAAAGATGATTATCCCACTTTTCCCAAACCGGACCTTAAAACTTCTGAAAGCGATAGTCATTTAGAGATAGGAGGTGTTCCTTTTAAAGAGGAAGAAATAATGGAAATTGGCAGGTCTTTGCCTCAACTCTACGATCTTGTGAAAAATGAGAGCTTGGCGAAGTCGGCTTCCCCACATCAGTTCACCAACCAAAGTATGTCTGAGAATGTATTGAATAACTCATCAGAGCGAGCTACGTCCACAGGAGTTGCAGCAGAAGATGGCTTCCAATCACCTATCTCAAACACCGATAAGGGAAATGTGGAATTTGATTTTGATCAAGAGTTAATAGATGAATACTCAGAGTTAATTAAAGAAATTAATCCGGATGATTTTCTTAATTTGGAAGGTTTACTTGACGGGGAAGAAGAGGAGAAAGATGATGGAAAAAGCCTAGAGAAAGATGACAGAAAAGACTATTGTGACGATTTTTATGATTTTGAAAGTATATATAACAAAGAAGATGACAGAAAAAACTCAAATGTAGAGGATGACTTAGAGGAAGGAGAGATTGTAGAATGATTAGTCCAATGATGTATTCATAATGTTTCTCAAACGGAAGAATTTAGAAGTGGATCATTGAGCTCTGGTCATCCTGTTCGACATTTCCAGCTATGTTTTGGTTTTGGAAGCCTTATACCGTTCAATATGCTTAATGCTACATCACCAGAATCTGTAATTGGGTGCTTCTTAGGCAGTGGATTAAATCCTTCAGAGCAACGGAATGTATATATGAGATTGATTGCCTTCTCTTGTAATTTTGCTGTTATTTCTCTGTACAAAGTTATAGCTCACAGCCCTTTGAAGGTTCAACAATTTTGTCCCCAAAAGAAAAAAAAAGAATTGAGTTTTTCTAATATTGTCAGTGGTCAGTGGATGTTAATAGAGATTTAGTTGCAAGACTAATTGGCTGTTTTAGTTTGTGAGCTTGCCTTAACCAAAGGACCCTTTTTTTTTAAAAAAAATAAGAAGAAAAAAAGTTTAAAAAATGATGTAATTTTATAGAATAGTAACATACAAGGGAGCTTATGATAAACATTATTGCACTCTGATTACCAAACCATAAAGCCAAACAATTGCAAAGGAAAATCTTTAGAAATACAAGCATGATAACACACAAGCACAAGAAACGACAAATCAGACACAACTAGCAATAATAGAGACGACATCAACATCAACGATCCATGCCTTGTTCAGAAAATGGTGGCTTGAGTCCTTCCCGTTTCCACTTGTCAACGTTTGCTTGCCACCCTTGGTTCAAACAAAACATAACAGAAGTTAATAAAACTAATGTCTCATTTTTATTTATTGTAGAAAAAAGAAAAACGGAGTGTGTTTTTTGTGCATCACCTATAGCTGGATCAATCCCACGATTTTGGAGCTCTCTGTACTCTTGAGTCAAGGAACAAATGCAGCAACAAGAATGAGCAAAGCAATCTGAGTAAGGCTCTTCGGGTAGAGCAAACAACGCTCTCAATTTGGTTCGGTATGTGGCCCCATATAGGCAGTGAGCAAACCCCATAGCATAGTACAGTATGCAAGCCCTTGTACTAGCTGCAATCATTTCCAAACCATTTTCATCATTAATTTTACTTAAAAACACCTTTTTTGTGTGTGCTTAAAAGTGAATAAAAATGTTGAACCGAGTTTTTAGGTGAATTACATATTGTTCCTTTATCTGTGATTTCTGCAATTCGCCCAAAGGTGGCGCATGGACAGAAGTATGTGTAGCAACCTATAATTTATAAGATGAACAATTTTATGTATCACAAGTTTATATAATCATTACTAAAACAAACAAGAGAAAAGAAGAGAAGAGAAATAGCATAATAATATTTAGCTAATTACAATTAGATGGATCCTCAAAACAATCATAAAAGCCAGTGGTCCATTGCCCATGAGCTGGAAGCTGCTTTGAACTGTTTGGATCCATATTTTCTCCGAACTATTGTATGTGATTTAAGCTGATCTGAAAATGTCCTTTATATATAAGCATTAAAAAGTCAAAATTCTCTTAGAAAATGTTGTGATTCAACAGAAGGTGAGGTGGTACTTATCTTGAAAATTAGATTTTTAATGGTTTTATTATATAAAAACAATGAAAGAAGAACTAGCAATATATAAGAAAATCCAGTGAAAGTTCGGAATATATATTATATCCAATTATGACTTGAACATGTTGATCAAAGCTTTTGTTTGGTTGGTCTTCGTTTTGTTTAATGCTCAAAATTATCTATCTCATAGAATATCGAGTTTTAGTGTTTGGGAAAACAATTTTTTTTTTTTGGATAAAAGTTTCTTTTTGATAATCTTTTATACAATAATTTTTCATAAAACTCTCAACAACTTAAAAGGCAAATTTAAAAGAAGATCAATTTACAAAATAATATTAAAAATGGTCCAATTACTTGTTAATTTAAATTTAACTCACATTATTTTGTTCCTTATTTGATTATTAGTATTAAAGGTATTATTAGCATCAAAATTACAAATTTTAAAGTTTTATGAATCAAAGTAAGCACCAAATCAGTCTTTACTATTTTAATAGAAGTATAAGTCAATGTCTTCGAAAATTTAACGAAAAACAAAGGATATTACAGTTATTGGAGTGTCCCATACACAAGCCATCGATACACTATAACATGATGTAATTTGTGTCACTAATAATTTTTAAAAAGATGTGACAATATATAAGTTATATATATTTTAATTTAATAATCACTTAATTAGTTTTTTTTTCTCATCTATTTGAATTCAAACGGGAGAAACGCACTAAGTCTATATTACTTTTGGTCGTTCTATCCTTCTCTTTTAATAAATGGCATACGTGACTCTCCACACTTTTAATAAATTACATATTCAATTATAAATTTTAACTAATCTTATTTTTGATATTGCTTCTATCAATGCCTCATCTCTATTTTCTTCTTCTCAATACTTCTGTCAATATTTCTTATTTATTAATACGTAAGAAAACTCTCACTTCCTTATTTTCTTTGTAACGTAAGACTTTTTTTATTTTGGTTAAGTATCTTCTTTTGTCTCTTTTAAAGTTGATTTCAGTTCATTTTTAAAGACTGAGTTAGAGTATCATTCTCTTGATTTATTTATTGTTATGAGTTGTAAGAATATAATGAACAATAAATATTATTCTTTTTTTTTTAAGGAAAAAATATCATTCTTTAATTACTGTATTTCGAATCCACTTCACACTTTAAAATTAAGGTTAAATTTTTTTTTGGTAAAAGAGATTATGATTATTTTTTACTCAATAAAGTAAAAATATATAATTTCAACAAAAAAAAAAGATTTTTTCATATATATATAGATTTTAATGATATTTTTTCATTTATATAGTCTTAACTTTTATTTCAAAAATATGATTTTTATAAAAGGAAATTATATTTTATATGAGATTTTTAATAGAGTTTGCAAAAATATGACTTTTTTTCAAGAAAAGTTAATATATGGTTTTTTTTTTTTTTTAAGAATTTTCACTTTTGTGTGTTTAGTTTCTCATATTTTTGTATAAAAGTTTGTTTATGCCATAATTTTACTCTTGATAAAATTTTATTAATTTGGAATGGTATGTTTGTAATTTGATTGTTTTTTTAGCTTATTTTTTTTTATATTACTTTTATATTACTATTTTTATATTAAATATTTCTTTGGTTGTTATGCAATTTTTTTTTTGTAATATGAATTATGTTTATTATAAATATTTTTTTTCAAAATCTAGGTAAGGCAACCAGTTACTTGATTTATTTTTCACAGTTATGTAAAAAAAAAAAAATCTTAGAGTTAAATAAATAACATGTATGATGAGGGGTAACCAATTACTTGTTTGATTTTTCATATTTATATAAAAAAAAAGTCCTAGAGCTAGGTTAAATAATATGTATCAGGAGGGATAACCAGTTACCCTGAGACGAGTAACCTTCTGCCATAAGAGGGGTAACCAGTTACCATAAGAGGGGTGATGGGCACTCATATTAGAAATGAAAAGAAACATCAAATTTGAAGGAAAAAGAGGAAGAACACTTCATTAAAAAAGGAACAAGAAATAAATATGTTTTAAGTAACATAGGTAACCAGTTACCATAAAGAACCCATAAATATACACACACATAAGAACGTGAAGGTAGTAAATTACCCCTAGAAATATACACACAAAGAACGTGAAGGTAACCAGTTACCACAGACCCGAAGATAGAAAAAAAAAACAGATCTGACAATGAACCACCCTCCTCCCTCGCCTCCGACCACCACCAGAAGCCCCATCCCTTGCGCGTAGAACCCCGTCGCAACCCCATCCATCCCACCGTTTTGCACAACACAGAGCACCACGGATCGCACTCGGCCCAGGCACCACCCTTTTTCCTCGCCTCCGACCACCACCAGCACATCCCTCGCCTCAGCCTAGCCCCATCATTTTGGATTTGGGGGCTCGCAAATGGAATTGCGTAGAGGTGCGCGAATTGGGACTGGGTTCGTCGATGGCTCGACGGGGATGTTTTGGGCTGGGTTTCCCGGAGGTGCATGCCTAAGGTGAATCGCAAGTTGTGATGGTGGGTGGCCGGAGATGATGGTGGAGATGGTGAGGCAGGTGAGTGGAAGACAAGGGAGGTGGTGGCTAGGGCAAAAGGAAAGAGAAGAGAGATGGGAGAAAGAGAATCGTGCGGCTGGGTTTGGAGAGAGAAAAGTTTTGTGTGCCTGGGGTTTGAGAGAGAGAATAGTGGAATGCTAATTTACGATAGTACCCTTGTTTGACTTATGTTCTTTGGTTTTAAATTTAGCTTTCATATTTTAGTTAGTTAGTAATTGTGTTTCCCTTACTTTATTATTTTTCTTTAATAAATTTTCTCATACAAATTAGGAAAAGTTTAATTCTCTGATGGCTCGGGCCCCCCCGAAAGGAGGCCTTCTTCGCCTTCCACCTAAGATATTTTGCACAGTGATGACATAAAAGCCATATTTTTTGAAAAATTCTCTTTTTATAATAAAATTTTTATGCCCTTATAAAACCATGTTAGACATGTAACACGATTTTATATTGTCAATAAAAAAAGTATAAATTATTTAGTTTGACAACCGTGTTGCTTGCTTGTTTTATTACATGATTATTGGAATACTACTAACATTTATAAAATCCTGAACATATAAATAATTACAATTATAGTGACTAGGTCATAGTGGATTATAATTGTAATTATATGTTCAAAAGAACAAGTCCTAAGGTTAAGTCAATGCATTGGATTTTCACTGATTTGGTAATCTACGATATGATCTACTAACACATTCGGGGTGTGATGTATTATCCAAGGCATTGACCAAGTAGATAAGATCAGATGTATTTTGTTGCATTGGACTGTACCGATATTGATTATTGATAAGATAAGTAAGTATCGTCATTATCTAATCTAATCATATCACAACATTGATCATAGGTCAATTCAATCTTAATTCGGAGTGATTAATATTCTGCTAATTGTATTATTCAAGTCTTTTGATTTGTTTGTTATCAACTTACCCGACTGACTAGCTCATACTTACATATTGGAGATTTGATAGTATAATTGAGTGGGAGTATTTATCATAGACATGAAATCTATAGCTTCTGTGTTAAGAAGTGAAATGATGATTTCCTTATAGTTTGGTTCAAGTGTTAAAGGATAGAGTACTCATTTCTGTAATTAAGTTTATGGAAATATCATTTACAAGGAACTTAGTGGGAGTTAAGGATAAAATACCAATGAAGGGTAAAATGGTAATTTGCACCCGTCTCATTAGTAGATCATCTGTAGAGGATTGAATGACGGTTATGTTATAACAATGGATAACATAGTTACATTTGGTGTAAAGTGTTCTATGAATTCAAGAGTGCGATTCTGAGTCTATAGTGGAGTCACGAGAAATTAATATGGTAGTGACTTTATTTGTTATAAATAAACTCATGGTAACTTATTGAAGCTTGAGTTCATGGATCCATGGTCCCCATGTCATCTCTTATCAAAATGAACCTAGTAGTCTTGAATAATTAATTATTAACATATCATATTGACTAATTCAATGGAAATAAATAATGTTAAATTATTTATTGATATTTTGTGAGAAAAGAAATAGAAGAAACTTTGAAGGTTTTATTGCAAAGTCTCAAAAAGAGAGTATTATAGCCAATTGGGACAATTTTGTTAATATTGATAGTTTGGTATTAGTATTAATAAAATGAATTAAATAAATGTCAAAATTATAATTGATTAATTTTTACAAGTATTTAATTAATTATAATTATTAAATAATTAAATTAAAATGGGAAACTAAAGCCTATTTCATATCCTAGGTAATTGCTTATATACTAGTGTTATAGAATGCATTAAATCAGATTAATTTGACAAGGTAAAAATTCACTACTAATATTCTACACCTAATCGCCCACTCTCTTTTAGTTTTTTTTTCTAGGAATTCTCTTCTCATGTGTTGAGACTTGCCCACACAAACACTAGGTTGTTTTAGAGAAAGACTTGGAAGACTGTGGTCTTGTTTCAAAGCGGTTTGGATTCCTTGCAATACCTAGCATTCAACAAGAACAAAATGTTAGGGAATCCAAATGGTGTAGTCATGTAACGCCCTAATTTTTCATAGATTACCGAGAACACAGCGTTGGGTCATAATCGTAAATATTGCTCTTTTATTTAATAAAAGCTTAAAAATAAATACATGTATCCATGGTTTTATAAAAAAATAAAATACTTGTCTTTAACATAAAAATGAGCAACATTTAAATAAAACAAACTTTAAAATAAAATTTTTAATAAGTAAATAATTTGGCCCGCTCGATCTTGCTCGACTATATGGTCCCCAACGAATACATCACGAAGCCTTAGGTCCCACTCGCCACCGACCTTTCTATCTTTAATTTCCTGAAATAACAACATCATAAGGAGTGAACTTCTAAGCCCAGTAAGGAAAATACAAACAAGGGTTAGTCACATAATCAAACATAACATATATTCACCATAGTCATTCAAACATAAACATCTAGATCATATCATATCTTAAGACATAATTCTAAATCATAATCTATAAATCATAGGTCATACTCTAAGTCATAAGTCATAGGTCATTGATCATACATCATAGGTCATAACTCATAATAATAACTATAGGTCATATATCATAATCATAACTAAAAATAACAAATCAGATATAATAAAAAGATAAGTGCATATACAGGGGTGGCAATTAAGCCCCGAACAAAAGTCCGTCATACACCGGACATAGGTCCGTCATAAAGTTTTGGCAACCGAGCCTACCGGACATAGTCCGTCATACATCATTGGACACCTTAGGTCCAGACACACTTACCCCTTTATTGTACCTGAAATGTTAGGTCATACAAACATAAATAATATCATAATATTAAACTATCTAATTTTCCTTACCTCAAAGATTACGAATGTACGTGAGAGATCGCAAAGCTAGGGCCCTAAAATAAATAAATCTCATCAGTACCTTCCTAAGAAAATTATTTAAACCACCAATCAAAATGTAACACAACCTTACCTTAAATTTGAGATTCCAAAGAAAATTGGAAAGGTCTACGACTAACTATCCCCCTTTTCTCTTCTCCTTATTTAATATTCCAGCTTCTCTTTCTTAATATTGACTCACTTCTAATAAAGCCTATATATATATATATATAGACCTAAACACTAACCACTTTTATTCAATTTTGAAACCATAAAAATATCTATTAACTATTTTGTTTTACTTCAATAAAGCCAGTCGAAATCTCCTCTTCATAATAGTAAAATAATATATATTTTTTTCAATACCATTAATTATCTGTAACGACCCAAATTCGCTAATAAGGCTTAAGGGCCCTGATTAGTGTGCCAGGAGGGCATTAATGGAACAATTGTGATTTAATGAATACTTATATGTTTAATAATGTTTATATGATATTTGATTATATTATGTGGTAATATGATATGTGATATATGTGAGAACCACATTATTATGTGGACAGGTTCGCTGAGCACGACTCAAGATGATTCTAGGGTCAGATAGTGGAAAAGTCACAACGGGGCTTAAGATATGACTTTGGACAAGTCGGGGGTACTTTTAGATAGCGGATAGTGATTTGGGTTATCGGGACATGAAAATAAATATACTGAGATATATTTGAGGTTAGAATGTCTAGGCGGGAATAATGGGGGATTTTACCATTTTGGCCTCGGGGACGGTTCCGGCACCCCGAGCCTCGGGATTAACTTAATAGATAAGTTAGATATAGAGAAGCTTTTAGAAGAAAAACAAATCGACTAAACACTTAGGCTCAGCTCTCTTTCACGCTCAAGGAAAACCAAGGAAAGAAAAACACAGAAAACTTAAGGGGGAAACAAGCTGGAATTTTGAGATTTGTGGTGTGGATTTGGAGGTTTAGCTCAGGGGAAATCAAGGAACTAAAGCAGGGATTAAGGTAAGCATCTAACTCTATTTTCTATGGTTGAATTCTGAGTTCTAGCTGGGTTCTAGTTAAGTGCTGAAACAAGTATGGTTTTGATGTTCTAAGGCAGAATTAAGAGGGAAAACTTGGGAGCTTAGCTTGGTCATAGCTTGGTGAAGTGATTCAACAGCAAAGGTAAGTCTCAACTTCAGGTTTAGAGGTTTTAAATTGAGTTTGAGTGGTTGGTTTGAGTGTTTATGGCACTTGGGTTTCAGAAATGGAAAGGAGGAGATTAGAGTGTGTTAGGATGTGTTTTCTTGGGGAATTATGTTGTTTAGATCATGCTAAAGAAGTTGGGAATTAATTGGTTAAGAGTTGGGAAGTTTTGGGATGGTTTAAGGTAAGGTTTTGAGATTTGAAATGGTGTAAAATCTGGGTTCGAAGGGGAGGGCCGCGGCTCTATTCTAGAGCGCTGCGGCCCTAGCATGTAAAGAAGCCAAGGAGGCTCGGCCAAGGGGGCGCGCCGCGGTGCCCAAGGCAAGGGCCGCAGCGCGTGTGTGGTTCAGTGAGGGAATAGGTTCTATTTTGGGGAAGGGCCGCGGCTAGGCTTTGGGGGCTGCAGCCCTTGGTTGCACACATGGAATTTTGAGGGTTTAAAGCACGGGAGAGTGGTCTAGTGTGCTCGGGTTTGGTTTCACCACCGTGCTTGGTGGAATTTGGAGTCTCGGGAATTAGTTTTGTAATTGGAAACCTATATTGGAGTATTAACGGAACACTATACTTTGGTTGTGGTTAGGTGATAAAAGCTTAGGCTCGGGAACGGATCGTGCATGAGGGGCGTTGCTCGTAGTTCGATAACCGTACAGACTAAAAGTAAGAAAACTGCACCTGGTTGAATATATGTGACGGGACTAAGGGCTCCCTATTGTAGAAGCTTGAAAATATGGTATTATGCCATGCAAGCCATTTAGTGAACCAACGGCCTAAGGGTGCCAAGGGTCTCACTAGCGCACAGGGCGCGGCTTGGCCACTGGTAGCCGAGGACAGCTTAATATGCACTGAGCTTGGTTTAAGCGGGCCAGAGTCAGTGGGTTAAACAGAGGGTGCGGCCTAAGTCGTCGGCCCTGAATATTATGTGATATGAATATTATATGTGATAGAATGTATCTTGTATTGGATTGTATATGCTGAATATCTGTTGTGGATTATCTGATGAGTGTACATGCTTACTGAGCTATTTGCCTGTTGTTATTGTTTGAGCTATCTATAATGTTTTCTTGCTGGGCCTTGGCTCACGGGTGCTACGTGGTGCAAGTAAAGGCAAGGGCAAGTTAGATCATCCCTGACTAGAGAGCTCAGCGAGCGGAATGTACATAGCCAGGTGGTCGGCCGCCACGGTTGAGGTCTAGGCAAGAACATGGAACCTGAAGACTGTCTGTTTTGCCTTAGTATGGCTAGTGGTTTCTCATGTACTTTTGGGAGTCTGTAAACTTGTTCTAACTTCGTTTTGTATGGGATCCCATGTCTTCTACAGTGTGGATATATGAAATGAGTCTTTTAAGACCAAAACCTTTTTAACCTTAGATCCTACATGTTTAGTGACACGTTTTCAAATTAATGACTTGATTAGCAAGTCAAGCACCTTTATAAGTACACAGTGTAACAGTCTTGGCTATCCATGGCGTTACAACTTGGTATCAGAGCGTCCTAGGTTTAAGGGTTCCTGAAGACAGCCTGGATATGTACATTCGCTGCTGGAGACAAGCTCAAGTCAGGGTTTGGTAATGTGTATATGTGTGCTTACGTGCTTATGTGCCTGAGATGAGCTATGTATGTTAATATTCATTGAATTTCTAGGAAGCATGAGATACTGATAGGGCCTGGCCCTTGACTGCTGTGTGAAAATATTGAGGCATGTTTATCAACATTGCCGTGCATGAAAATAAGTATGTGGATGATTAATTGCTTATGGTGCATGGATGCTTATATGTGTTGGTTACCTGTGATTGATTATGTTCTATTGATGAGTTTTGGAGAAGTTATTACCCTGTCATTGTGGTCTGACTGCCGAGTCGATATTTGCAAATTGACTTGGATAACTATGCGTCCAAGGAAATCTTCACGACTAGCCGGCACTGGGTCCGGGACCAGGGGCAATGACCAGGGCCAGACACCTCCACCAGTCCTTGAGAACTGGCAGCAGTTAATGGCTGAGATGCAGGCTCGATTACAGAGCCAAGATGAGCTGATTCGTATTCTGCAATAGCAGGCTCCATCAGGGAGTGCTGCCCCTTCTTTACCACCTGCAGTGGTACCAGCGGTGCAGCCTGGGGAGGTTGTTAAAAATTGGGAACCGTTATATGAGCGGTTCAGGAAGCAGCAACCCCCAGTCTTTGAGGGAGGACCGGATCCGTTGAAAGCCGAGCAGTGGCTAACCATGATTACAGTAATTCTGGATTTTATGAGAATTGAGGGTCAGGATAGAGTGGCCTGTGTCACTTACATGTTGAGGGAGGATGCCCATATTTGGTGGGAAGTGGCATCGCAGACCAAGGAGGTTGCCACACTGACTTGGGAAGGTTTTAAGGATTTGTTTGGCCAGAAGTACTGCAACATTGCTATTAGGGCAGCAAAGGTCAATGAGTTTGTGAGTTTGGTACAAGGCAGTATGATTGTTACTGAGTATGCCCTGAAATTTGATAGGCTTGTGAAATTTGCACCAGATCTTGTGCCTGCTGATGCTGCTGGGCAAGATCGTTTTATCAGAGGGCTTAATGCCATGATAGCCCGGGATGTTCGGATTACCACGGTACCTGGAGGAACAACTTATGCCCAGGCCGTTGAGAGGGCTCTTACCGTAGAGGAAGCGGAGAACAAGATATGGAAGGAGAGCGCAGTGAGGCGTGAGGGCCACAGGGTGGTGCCTCCCTATTCAGGGACAGGTAGGGGCGGAGGCCCCAATGACTTCAAGAGGAAGACTCCTGACACGTCGGCCGCTCCTAGTTCTGATAGGAGAGGTTGGGGTGGTCAGGGTGGCCGTCAGGGTGGCGGGAGGCATGGCGGACCTATCCAGAGTGCCTGAGGTGTAGAAGACGTCATCTGGGCGAATGTCGAGCCAAGGCATGTTTTGTTTGTGGGGAAGTGGGGCATCTCAGAAAAGACTGCCCAACGGTGAAGAAAGATGAAGCGGGAAAGGTGGATAGCTTGACTCCAGCTCGAGTATTCACCTTGACTCAGGTGGAGGCTGAGGGTAGTCCCTCAGTAGTGACAGGTCAGCTTTGTAGTGCTGGCTTTTCTTTTACAGTATTGATTGATTCTGGTGCTACACATTCTTTTGTTTCTAGTAGAGTGATTGATAGATTGTGTAGACCTAGTGAGTATCGGATTGCGGGGTTTGGGACTTTGTTGCCTACAAGGGAGCTATTAGTCTCTAGGAGGGTGATTAGGGCACTGCCAGTGATGGTTGATGGTAGGGAACTTTCGGTGGATTTGATTGAATTAGATTTGGGAGACTTTGATATGATTCTAGGAATGGATTGGCTGGCTAGGTATGGGGCTACGATTGATTGCAAGAAGAAGATGGTTACTTTTGAGCCGGAGGGCGAGGACCCTTTTGTTTTTGTGGGTGCGGTGTCTGGACCCCGCATACCCATGATTTCAGCATTGAGAGCCAGGGACTTGTTGCAAGGGGGATGCATAGGTTTTCTGGCTAGTGTGTTGGATACCACCAGAGTTATGTCGGCAGGGCTGGGTGAGACCAGATTGGTGTGTGAGTTTCTGGATGTTTTCCCTGAGGATTTTCCAGGGTTGCCGCCGCGTAGGGAGATACAGTTTGAGATTGAGTTGGCACTAGGGACAGAACCAGTATCTAGGACACCATACAGGATGGCTCCAGCAGAATTGAAAGAGTTGAAGATACAGTTGCAAGAACTTCTGGATTTGGGGTTTATCAGGCCTAGCTACTCTCCATGGGGCGCACCGGTAATGTTTGTTAAGAAGAAGGACGGGACCTTGAGGATGTGCATCGATTACAGAGAATTGAACAAGTTGACTATTAAGAATAAGTATCCTCTGCCAAGGATTGATGACTTGTTCGATCGACTGCAAGGTAAGACGGTGTTCTCAAAGATTGATCTTCGATCTGGTTATCACCAGTTGAGGATCAAGGATGAGGATATACCAAAGACGGCTTTCCGGACGCGTTATGGGCATTATGAGTTCTTGGTCATGTCTTTTGGTCTGGCCAATGCCCCAGCAGCTTTTATGGATTTGATGAACAGGGTGTTCAAGGACTTTTTGGACCAGTTCGTTATTGTCTTCATCGACGACATCTTGGTATGCTCCAGTTCAGAGGCAGAGCATGAGCAGCATCTCCGACAGGTCTTACAGAGGTTAAAGGAGCATCAGTTGTACGCCAAGTTTAAGAAGTGTGAGTTTTGGCTACCAGAGGTGACCTTTCTTGGACATATAGTTGGGGCAGAAGGGATTAAGGTGGACCCGTCCAAGGTAGAGGCAGTTAGAGATTGGCCGAAACCGAGGAATGCCTCGGAGGTGCGGAGTTTCCTTGGGTTAGCAGGTTACTACAGGCAGTTCGTCGAGGGGTTTTCGAAGATTTCTTCGCCGATGACAGAGTTGACAAGAAAGAATCAGAAGTTCGTCTGGTCAGAGAAGTGTGAGAACAACTTTCAGGAATTGAAGCGACGACTTATCTCTGCGCCTGTGTTTAGTCTTCCTTCGGAGGAAGGGAAGTTCGTGGTTTACTGTGATGCATCGAGGTTGGGTTTAGGCTGTGTGCTGATGCAGAATGAGAAAGTTATAGCCTATGCGTCTCGACAGCTGAAGGAGTATGAGCAGAGGTATCCGACTCATAATTTGGAATTAGCGGCAGTTGTGTTTGCACTGAAGGTATGGCATTATTATCTGTATGGAGAGAAGTGCAAAACTACACTGATCATAAGAGTCTGAAGTATTTCTTCACGCAGAAGGATCTGAATATGAGACAGAGACGTTGGTTGGAGTTGGTTAAGGATTATGATTGTGATATCCTTTATCACCTTGGGAAAGCCAACGTAGTGGCAGATGCATTGAGCCGGAGGGGACCAGGACAGTTGTATAGTTCTACTCAGATCTCGAGAGAATTGGCTAATGAGATGGTTAGGGCAAGGATATAACTGGTGGTGGGCCAGTTAGCCAACGTCACTTTACAGTCGACCTTATTGGAGCGGATCAAGGAGGGTCAGTTGGTGGATGTGCAGTTGCAGGATATTAGGCAGCATGCCTTAGCAGGGACAGCTAAGGATTATTCAGTTTCAGAGACAGGTTTGCTCTAGTATCAGGGACGGATTTGTGTTCCGGCAGATGAGGGGATTAGGCATGAGATATTGGATGAGTCCCACTCTACGCCATACTCACTTCATCTGGGTACCACGAAGATGTATCAAGATCTACGGACATTATACTGGTGGCCCGGGATGAAGAAGGATGTAGTTGAGTATGTATCTAGATGTTTAACCTGTCAGCAGGTTAAGGCTGAGCATCAGCGGCCAGCGGGATTGCTGCAGCCTTTGGGTATCCCAGACTAGAAGTGGGAGGATATTACGATGGATTTCGTGGGAGGATTACCCAGGACATTTGGACTTCACGACTCGGTGTGGGTGATAGTAGATAGATACACCAAGTCAGCTCATTTCCTACCCGTTAGGTCAACTTATACTGTGGAACAGTACGCAGAGCTGTATGTGAGGGAGATAGTTCGTCTCCATGGGGTTCCAAAGTCTATTGTATCTGATCGAGACCCTATCTTTACCTCTAAGTTCTGGGGAGCTCTGCAGAGAGCCATGGGGACTCAGTTGAAGTTTAGCATAGCTTTTCATCCTCAGACTGATGGACAGTTTGAGAGGACGATTCAAATACTGGAGGACATGCTTAGGGCATGTGTAATTGATTTTGAGGGTTCGTGGAGTAAGTATCTTCCATTGATTGAGTTTTCAAATAACAACAGTTATCAGTCCACGATTGGAGTGGCTCCTTATGAGATGTTATATGGAAGGAAGTGCATATCACCTATTCACTGGGATGAGATGGGTGAGAGGAGGTATTTGGGGCCAGATATGGTTCAGAAGACTAATGAGGCCATTGAAAAGATTCGAGCTAGAATGCTTGCCTCGCAGAGTAGACAGAAAAGCTACGCTGATCCTAAGCGTAGGAACGTGGAGTTCCAGGTTGGGGACCATGTGTTTCTGCGAGTTTCACCGTTGAGGGGTGTGAGGAGGTTTGGAGTGAAGGGCAAGCTGAGCCCTCAGTTCGTTGGACCCTTTGAGATTCTAGAGAGGGTTGGGCAGGTGGCTTATAGGCTGGCCTTGCCACCGTCCTTATCAGGAGTTCATAACGTGTTCCATGTCTCTATGTTGTGAAAGTATGTTTCTGGTACAACACATGTGTTGAGACATGAGGACTTGGAGCTGCAAGCAGATTTGTCCTATGAGGAGAGACCAGTTCAGATATTGGATCGGAAGGAGAAGGTTATGCGGAATAAGACGATTCCGTTAGTGAAAGTATTATGGAGGAATAGCAAGGTCGAGGAAGCGACCTGGGAGCTAGAGACGGCGATGCGGGATCAGCATCCCGAGCTATTCAGGTAGATTTCGAGGACGAAATTCTCATTAGGAGGGGATAGTTGTAACGACCCAAATTCGCTAATAAGGCTTAAGGGCCCTGATCAGTGTGCCAGGAGGGCATTAATGGAACAATTGTGATTTAATGAGTAATTATATGTTTAATAATGTTTATATGATATTTGATTATATTATGTGGTAATATGATATGTGATATATGTGAGAACCACATTATTATGTGGACAGGTTCGCTGAGCACGACTCAAGACGATTCTAGGGTCAGATAGTGGAAAAGTCACAACGGGGCTTAAGATATGACTTTGGACAAGTCGGGGGTACTTTTAGATAGCGAATAGTGATTTGGGTTATCGGGACATGAAAATAAATATACGGAGATATATTTGAGGTTAGAATGTCTAGGCGGGAATAATGGGGGATTTTACCATTTTGGCCTCGGGGACGGTTCCGGCACCCCGAGCCTCGGGATTAACTTAATAGATAAGTTAGATATAGAGAAGCTTTTAGAAGAAAAACAAACCGACTAAACACTTAGGCTCAGCTCTCTTTCACGCTCAAGGAAAACCAAGGAAAGAAAAATACAGAAAACTTAAGGGGGAAACAAGCTGGAATTTTGAGATTTGTGGTGTGGATTTGGAGGTTTAGCTCAGGGGAAATCAAGGAACTAAAGCAGGGATTAAGGTAAGCATCTAACTTTATTTTCTGTGGTTGAATTCTGAGTTCTAGCTGGGTTTTAGTTAAGAGCTGAAACAAGTATGGTTTTGATGTTCTAAGGCAGAATTAAGAGGGAAAACTTGGGAGCTTAGCTTGGCCATAGCTTGGTGAAGTGATTCAACAGCAAAAGTAAGTCTCAACTTCAGGTTTAGAGGTTTTAAATTGAGTTTGAGTGGCTGGTTTGAGTGTTTATGGCACTTGGGTTTCAGAAATGGAAAGGAGGAGATTAGAGTGTGTTAGGCTGTGTTTTCTTGGGGAATTATGTTGTTTAGATCATGCTAAAGAAGTTGGGGAATTAATTGGTTAAGAGTTATTATTATTATTACTACATGTACGTGATTCCCCATAACACATTCTCACCAAAATAATATAAACCATTGATTCATATTTCAAAATTCTAAATATCTTAACAAATCTACCTAGAATCTCTCAACCATCTAACTATTTAGACTAGCTTCAAATAACTCAATTCAAATTGAATTCTGAATATCAAAGAAAATATACATATATATATTCCACTATTAATTAACTTAAATACTAAATACTACCAACTTCTTTGAACATAAGAAAAACAATCAACGTATTCTCATTTTAGTCGACATATATGTATATAGTCCGTTAACTAGATTGTAATTTAATTATCCTTAATTTATCTATAATAGATATTAACAACTATCTTTAAACTCAAGGAACTTAAATAATTAAATAGAGTATTTTCTAAACTTCAGACAAATACCAATTTTTTTGATAACCTAGTTCTATGGTAATCTATGCAATCATCTCACTTTTTCTAAACTTAATTAAAATAATACCACAACTAAAAGTATTATTTTAAATTAACACTATTAATGAACATGTCATAACTAAATAACAAACAATTAAGTAACTGAGCTACTTGGATATTACAAGTCATTGTTCCACTACACATCTCATAAGTAATCTAATGGTTCTATTATTGTATTTACGTGTGTCTGTATGAAAATTACTTCTATGCATGTATTTATGTTTTCTATTGTATGTTATTTTGTGCAATTGGGAGCAAGCATATAGACTTATATAAATGAGATCCTACAGGTGGCGGCAAGGGCAAAAGGTAAGATAAGAGAAATGGGAGAGAGAGAACTGCGGATGGGTTTGAAGAGAGAAAGAGTTTGTGTGGCTGGGGTTTGAGAGAGAGAATAGTGGAATGCTAATTTAAAATATTACCCCTGTTTGGCTTATGTGCTTTGGTTTTAAATTTAGCTTCCATATTTTAGTTAGTTAGTAATTGTGTTTCCTATACTTTATATTTTTCTTTAATAAATTTCCTCATACAAATTAAGAAAAGTATAATTCTCATATTTTTGCACAATGATGGCATAAAAGCCATATTTTTTAAAACTTCCCTTTTTATAATAATTTTTTTTAAATATACGGTTTGGTTGTGTTTTAGTTGCTTTAACACAAAATCAATCTCAGCAACCAAAATAGATAACAAATGCAACTTAATTCTCTCTCCCTTTCTTTTCTCTCATATTTTTTGGAACGATATGATTAATCATTGATAGTTTTTAAGTTAGTCCAATTTTCGTGGTTGGGTGTCGTGGTTAGATGTCGGAAAAGTCCAATTTTCTAGTAGTGATTAATCATTGATAGTTTTTAAGTTAGTTTTTTTTTCTTTTACTATTCTTTTAAGTCAGTTACTTTCTTTTTAATATCTTAATTTTTATTACATATTGTTCTTATTTAAATTGCTTTTCTATGGTTCTCAAAACTATATTTTGAGATTGGTAGATAGTAAATTTTAATTATCATATTATATATCTTTTAGTATCACATTTTTTAGATTTAATAAAATAACTATTCTTTTTATATTTCATCTATATAAAAAGTGTGTAGATAACAAATATTATTGGTTTTAACGGTTTGTTTGGCTAACTTTAATGGAATATTATAAATATTTAACAGAATAATCATTTAAAACTAACTAAAATAGATATTTATTAATTATATTAATATAAACTCAAATATTATAAAATATCATTATTATAATAATATTTAATATAAGCCTACATATATAATAATTATATTAATATAAATTCAAATTCAAATGTTATAAAATATCATTATTATAATAATATATAATTCAATACTAGATATTTAATAATTATATTAATGTAAATTTAAATGTTATAAATATTATTTTGATAATAATATATAATCCTAATTTTTTTTTACTAATTATATTAATATAAATTCAATTATTATAAAATATTATTATAATAATATTTAATACAAAATTAGATATTTAATACTTATATTAATATAAATTTAAATATTATAAAATATCATTATAATAATAATATATAATACATAATCTTAATTTCTATTAAAAAAATTATCATTTATGTTTAAAAATGTTATCATATTATTTATATATATTTAAAAAAATCATAAACAATATTTTAGTTTAATTTTTCATTTAATATGTTTATGTCATTCTTTTATATATAATATTTTATTTATTTATTTAAAATGTATATGACACTGATATAAATTTAATAAATATAATTGAAAATTCTATAAGTAAAACTAAGTGAACAATGTGCATTGCACATTGGTTGTATCTAGTATATATATATATAGGGAGCGACTACAATGCATCCACTTTTTTGATAATACCGGTGCATCATTTTTCTATTTTTGGTACCTGAATTGATATAATCCCAATTTTTTATATGAAAATATACATCATAGTTATTTAGAACATCCCGCAAATTTTCAAGAAATTCTAAATAGTTTATAAAGCCGAAAACAGGGTTCAAACTGTCAAATTTTACACGTGCGCACAAAAAAATAGGCACGTGTGCAACATACAGTTTAAATCTTGTTTTCAGCTACAGTTTAAATATAGTTTATTAAGTTGATGTACTTAGTTACTTTTGCCTTTTTATTTTGTAGTTTGATACGGGAACAAAGTTATGTATGATAAGATGGGGCAACTTAATGTGATAGGATGATTGAGTTTGGAGGGAAAGCTACACACTAGAGGATTCAGTTTAATGCCTAAGGATGTTCGAGGTAGAGTTTCTACTGATAGTTTTTACATCTAATGTAGAAGAGGTTTTACATTGTAGTTTTGTTTAGCTTCTTTTCTTTAGGTGTCTTAGAGATACTAAGATTGTATTTTTATGATCTTTTTTAGTATTCTCTAATATCTCAATGATTCATTGTCATTAGAGATATACACTTGTTATCTGTTTGTCCAAGTACTGTTTTTTTGGATAAGCCATTAAACATGTACTTAGATGGTTGATGAGTTCACTTGGTTAGAAAAAATTCTACTAGGTATTGAGACAGATGTAATAACTCTACATTCTCTCGTATGAAATTGGTCTTCTTACTTAAAAAAAAGCAATCACCAATCCAAACACCTAAATAATTATAGAACCAACACATATGCTTTTTTTAAGGTACATTTGTGAGGACTTGAAGCTCATAGTCACCCAATTAATACTAGCCTCAAATGTGAACAACCCAGCATTCAAATAAATTTATGGGAAATTCATTGGAAAAAGAAAATATAAAGGCTTACAGTTTGATACATGTAGTTATCAAACTCGAAAATTGAATCATCAACTGGCATTAAGTTTGGCAATGCCACTAACTACCCAATGGCAAAATGAGTAAGTGAAAAATAAAAAACTATTGCTTGTTCAGTTTAACCCAACATTAGTGAAAATAATACAAACCCATTAGAATATCTAGAGTTGGGCAGTTGAGTTTAAGAAGATGATGAGAAAAATGAATTTAACAACAAAATAAAAAGTAATTAAAAAAATAATAGGGGATTTTCGAGAGAAGTTGTAAGTGTATTTTTGTTATGCATTGAACTTCATGTTGAGACATGCATTCCGTGTTACAACATTGAAAGCCAACAAGCACATGATTTTTAATTCAACACATGTTTTGTTGAGTTGACTTTCCCCTTTTGTACCCTAGTATATATAATCATTTTGTGCGAATTAACCCAACCTTTTCGAGTAGCTAAAAAGTGGTTTCTACAAGAAACATTCTCTACAAAAGGTCTGAAGTTTTTTTTGCTTCATTGTTTATTGCCCATGGCTATTTGGTGAGAGTTCACCAATCAACTTCGAATTTTCTGGTGCAAGGCTTGAAGGGAGTTCAAGATAAGTCTCAAGGGGAGCTTGAGCATAAGCTGGAGGGAGGCCAGCAATCATTAAACCAGCGGGAGACTGGTTGTTTGAAGAAGAATCCAAAAGTTTGCTTTGTCATCATCAAGTTCTTATGAACAAAATTAAGAGGGAGTTTTAATTTGTGTTTCCGTATTTGAACTGATTTTATTAACTCTTTGAATCTTAGTGGATTGCTTCACCTCTGGACAAGGTCCCATGGATCGTCATAAGAAATCATGGTCGAGCCATGTAAAAATTATTGTGTCATTTCTTTTGGACCTTTACTTGAACCAAATCTGATTTTGTTTGTTAATCTAAGTGGGTAAATCAGTAGGAGTATTTAATCAACTTTCAATTAGTATCAGAGCTTTGCATATTGATCCTTGCTTTTTCTTGGTTGATTTTGTTGCTTCTACTATTTAGTTTTGGTCCTTCTGTTGGTTACTTAGGTGTTGTTAGTTTTTGTTGGCTTGCTGATTTTTGTTGTTGTTTACTTGCTTGCTGCCTTGTTAGTGTTTGATGGATTGTTTCAAAGAAGGTGGGTCTACTTTTAGACCACCCATGCTTGATGGAACCAACTATGCTTGTTGGGTAGCCCAAATGAGAGCTTTTCTCAAGGTTATTGATGAGCGTGGGTGGAATGCAATTGTTGATGGTTGGACTCCTCCTACTGTGAAAGATGGTGAGGAGACTAAAAAGAAGCCCGTGTCTGAATGGACGATGGCTGAGATTGAAAAAGCAACTTGGAAATCTAAAGGACATTTTTAATGCCGTGTCTATAAGTCAAATGAAGGTTGTAACGCCCTGGATAGCCAAGATCGTTACACTGTGTGTTTTAAATAGTGTTAGACTCTCTAAAAGAATCTCTTGGTCATAAACGTGTAACTAAACGTGATTAACGGTTTAGAGTTATAAATTTTGGTCAAAAGGAATAACCATTTCATTAAAATATTTACGTTCATACATGGGATCCCAAAATAACATTTAAAAGTCTAACTACTTTTCAAAGGTTACAACCACTCGACCTAAGCGGAAAAATAGGGTTTCATCCTAGTTCCCCTGAGAAACCCTCGACCGTGGTGGTTGAGCAATCACATATGTACATTTCGCCACCGAAGCTCTCCAACTCATTGATGGTCCAACGTCTCTTTTCCCTTACCTACACCACATAGCACCCGTGAGCCAAGGCTCAGCAAGAAAACTTAAACATGCTCATAACTAGTTAATAACATATCATAGAATCATAAAAAGCATGCCTAGCAGTAATAACCCTACTCACGTATGAATTCTATTCTGATAGGTGACTGCAGCATCACATCAGGACCCGTTGCCTTAAATAAATGATAAATAACTCATACCGGGGACCAGTGCCCTAGGATATGAGACTATGGAGTCACCCCGGGGAACATTGCACTATCCTCTGTATAACTAGCCTTGGAGCTGACCTAGTGTACCTGGCGCTTGAGTCTTCCAATGACCATTGGGTCAGACAAGTGTATGTCACACTCCTGATTAGGCCTAACCATATCGGCCATCACTCAACGTGCTATTGTCGCCCTTAACTTATCTTGACGGTGAAAACTCGTCAACGATATAAGGTCAGAAAACTCAAACTGTATTGCAAAAGATATGTAGGAAGAAGATGAAAAGAACTTGAAAGAGCAAAAATGCAAAACTACAATGGAGCAAAAATCATATATTCCTTAATTGTATGTGCATACAAAGAATTTTCCAACCCCTAAGCCTGAGGGGTCGAAGCCTATTTATAGATGGGCTCTGTTGGCCCCTGATACAAAGTGGTCCCAAGGGAAAAGATCGTACGTAGGTACATTGTCAAGGTAGTGGGGCAGTACGTAGGTACGTTGTCAGGGTAATGGTGCAGTACGTAGTGGTGTCGGCTCTCGTACTTGGTCAGAGGCATGCAGAACGTGCCACCACTTCACGAACTCATTCGTGTCTCCACTTCATGTCGGACATAGATATCAGAGTCATGCATTCGCCACCTTTATAGTTGTATATTCCATACTCATATGCATGCCTTGTACCTGGTGGTCCATCTTTCATCTTTAAGGTACCATTTCCCTCCCTCCTTATATTCTGTTGAGTGTTAGAGAATAGTGTGGGCTCTTCGTTAATGTAGAAGGAACTCCCTTTACCAAGTTTCCACGTTAAGGCACATCTAAGAGGTAGGCCTTAGGTTCTGAGCCCCTGTCGCGTAACAACCTCACATCATGAGGTGCGGAGAACGAAGCCTAGTATAGTGAGGCATCTAGGCATGTGGTTCCGCATTTGGGCACGCAACGCCTTTCATAGTGAGGTGCCTCTTCCCTTAGTCAGCCCCACCACTTGAAGCCTCTCCCTCCCTGCGGGCCTTGCGGCAAGTCAAGTGAGGCTCAAAGCCTTGCACAATGATCCTCGCACAGCGCCCCTTGCACCACAACCTTCGCACAACGACCCTCACGCAGCGCCCCTCGCGCCACAGCCCTTGCACAGTGACCCTCGTGCCATGGACCCTCATGGCACAGCCCTCTCCAGCGACCCACCCGCCATGACCCTCGCACAGCGATCCCTCGTGCAGTGAGGGACTATTTTCCTTGCGGACCTCGCGCCAACTCGAATGAGGCTCTTTGCCTCGCGCAATGGTGCCACGACGTGACACCCTTCTCTCTGTGGGCCTCGCGTAGCAAGGGTGACTTCTAAAAGGACCCATACCCTGGTCCTTAGGCACGCGCGGGAGGCTCATCGAGGTGGCTTCTTCTAGAGACCACTCTGCATGACGCACAGGAAGCTTCATGAGGGTCTCGCATCGGGTCTTCTCAGCAAGGTGTCCTTGGCAAGCGACTCCGTGTGCAGGTGTTCGAGTGTACTCGAGCCTCGCGCCTTCGCATTTCAGGCAAGGCCCTTTTTAACGTTAACCTCACTTGGCAAGTAGCTTTTCGCATAGCGAGACGCCTCCAGACACAAAGCCTTCAAGAATGAACTCTACTTTAAATATTTCTTGGGAAATTATCCCACATTCACACTTGCCCCCGAGTCTATGAGTATACTTTCAAGTGTTCTTATAGACTTTTTAATATGTGTTATGTGTGGTGAGTATGGTGTTTATGCTTCGCTCTTTCTTGAAGAGATATGGTAGACTAACCTTTTGGATGCTATCTTGGAATGAATGAGGAAACAGAAAAATGGGCCTTTATGGTGTGTTTCTTTGTAATTCATAAAGAAACACAAAAACCAACTAATTTTGGTTGTGATCCAAGTATGCTCTTAAGATGTGATTAGAGCCAATAATTTCCAATCACGGATCCCAAGGTTGTCAAGGCTCTTGATCTCTACCATCCATCTAAATTTGATCCAATGGCTAGAAAACCTTGACCTTCCTTATAAATACCCCAAGACTTGAACCCACTTCTTCACACTAAAACTTGCTTAGCCTAGTGGTATTCCTTCTTAACCATTTCCAAGAGCTCCAAGGTTCTATCCTTCATAGAATAATTCTTGAGGTAATTTTCGACCCTTTTCATTTATTCGTTCATTTTTTTTTGTTTATTACTTTTTTTTCTTGTGGTGGCGCTAGGCGTTCTCTTGCTGCTAAGGATCCGCTCTCGCTTATCGTTCGACCCTTCTTTACGCACCTAAAAGTCTACCCTCGCATATCTGCAGATCCATATATACACACCCAGGTATACCTTCTTTCTCCATTGATACACATGTTTTCTTTATCTCTTATACGAGGGTAGAATCACGGGTTGGAATGCATCCATTCCTTAGAGGTTTTTTTTTCTTTTTTTTCTCACCCTTTAAGCAAATACGCATAGGCCCTTTTCTTATACCTCTCCTACTTATGTTGTAGATATAGGATTATCTTCACGCACATACGTCCTTGTGTCTTAGCTGGCCCATGGCGTCTTGGTGGTGCCCTAAAGGTCCATCGAATATTGAATTTATCGAGTTGTCATCCTCTGACTCTGAGGTCGACGTTCGCAAACCCTTTGACCATGGGGGTGTGCGAATGCTCTACCTACAGAGACTGCCCTACCTTAGGCAGAAGATGCATGGCCTCGAAAATGAACTCAAATATATTACTAGCGATAGGGGTTTAGGTTTCTCCCCATGGCATGAAACGTATGTCTCCCAACTAAAATCAGCCCTTCAGGATTGTATATCTGAAATCGCCTGTCTAGAGGAAAACCTGCCACCTGAACCTTTTTCTTTCTGTGGTGACGAATCCTCAAGCCATAGGGGTCCCATCCATGACGGTGTTGATTGTGAACCCGTCAAACCTGAGTTTCTTTCTATGATTTTCCCCACACTTCCTCACCTGCTCCCGGTTGCATGCCCTAGCGTCAAGGAGAGTGCTGGTAGATGCAAGATGTGTAGGGGATCTTCTAGGGGGTTGAGGAAGTCTATCGCTCACAAATTTCCTGTCTCTGTCCAAGTACCCGACATGCTGAGGCAGACTTCCGACAATTCCGAGGACGCGGGCAGGTCCACCCTTACTAAGGTTAAGCTTGCCAACATGCTAAAGGCCCATCAGCTATCGTCGGACATCAAGTTCATAATTCCAAAGCGCGAGGACCGTGCCTTCAGTGACTCCATAATCAAATCCGGTGGAGCTTTGTCGCTTCACCCCTTCTTTGTCAAAGTACTTAACTACTTCGAGCTGGCGCCCCTCCAATTGTCCCCCAACTCTTGGGTGGTGCTCAGTTGCTTATACGTACTGTATAAGCAAGTGCACTCTAGATGGCCTTCCATGAGTGAAGTCCATCACCTTTACACCCTTAGGACAAATCCATCAGCCCCCGGCTTCTATCAGCTCCAGAAAGTCGTGGCCCTTACAGGATCTCCCCTCGTGGAGAGCTCAATTTCCAATAGAGGCTCGTGGAAAAGTGACTTCTTCTTCACCTACAGTGTGTCCACCCGACATATGCGCTTCAACGCTTCAAGTAAGCTAATTCCCGCCTTGAGTTCATATACGAGAAATTTTTCTTTTACTCCTCTTTTTTCTAGTTTATCTAACTATGGCTATTTCTTTTCTCTTGACCGCATGTCTTGTAGGGGTTGTTGACCCTACTTTGAAACCATCGGCCCGTGACCGAGTGACGAAGATCCTAGAGATGCCGGCCCAGTGCAAAATGGCCTATGCCCTTTTCACAGAGGGAAATCTTTATTCATACAAGCTCCTATCCCCAGACCAAGTTTTAACGCCGTAAACTCCAGGGACCGTTACAGTGTGCATTATCAACAGCGCTAAACTTAGTAATCGAGTCATTTGGCCATAATCGTGTAACTAAGTGTGATTAGCAGTTTAGGGATTTAAAATTTTGGTTAAGATATAATGTTTCACTAGAACGTTAACTGTATACATTGGGATCCCAAAATATAATTTAAAGGTTTATTACAACAAAATATTTACAACCAGCAGATCTAAGCGGCAAAACAGGGTTTAACCCTAGTTCCTCTTTCAACCCTTGGTTGTGGCGGTTAAGCAGTCGCATATGTACACATAGTCACCTAAGCTCTCCAACTCAAGGATGGTCCAACTTTCTTTTGCCTTTACCTGCACCACATAGCACCCATGAGTCTGAGCCCAGCAAGAAAACTTAATATGCTCATGAACAGTCATATCATGACATCAAATCACAAAGTGCATGCCTAGCAATAACAACCTTAATCACGCATGCAAATAAGTTCACATAATGAACGATTGACTGATCAACAAGTCACTAACAGGGGGTATGTACCTTTAAACAAGTGACTAATCATCAAGTCACTATCAGGGGGTATGTACCTTTAAACGAGTGACTAATCATCTAGTCACTATCAGGGGGTCAGTACCTTTAAACGAGTGACTAATTATCAAGTCACTAACATGGGATTCCACTCCCTCAGCCATGGACAAAACAGTCACCTGGGCCTTTGGCCCTGGCTCTGAGTAACCAGTCTTAGACTAGACAAGCGCTTATAATTTTCATCGACCTTCGGGTCAGTCCAGCATTAATGCTCCTAGAGTCATTCAACGCTAATATCGATTAGATCTAATCTTTTATCAGCTCTGCGTTCATGACGCTCATGCCGTTTCTGACTCTCAGGTCAGTAAAATGCGATCAGTGCCGATTATGAATAGTGAGTGCCATACACAAGTAAGCAATGCTACCAAGCATATATCACATGTCAAATATCCGAATACAGAGCATTCAGCATGCTTACTTAACAATTGCTAGCATAACTAGGATCATGCATAAACACAGAAACTCAAGCTCTGATCAATCTCATATTCAATATTCATGGCATGCCCTATTCACATGTTTCTCGTGTATCGCATGCATCACATTTAAACATCCAACATGCATAAAGAATAACCATGCATGTCACATATACACAGGGTACAGTTTTCTTACCTTTGGTCCAAGCACAGGTTACCAATAAATGAGCCACAAGCACGATCCTTATTCCAAGCCTCTAGTGGTAACCTAGTCACAACCATAAACGATGATCCAATGAGTTCAAGTTCTAAAACCAATCTCGGAACCAAGACCTAGCCTCTGAGACATCAAATCCCACTAAAACGGGTTGTAGGAATGATCCCAAGGCCTAAGGTTAGAGTTCCCATGCTCAAAACATCAATTCGGCCATAAATTACCTCAAGTGCCATGGCCCCAACTCACTGAGCTGCGACCCCCAGCCAAAATAGAGGTGCCAACATCAGGCAGTAGCACCAAGCGCCGCAGCGCTACTATTCAAGGGTCGCGGCCCCCAGACCCCTTCAGCAACCTTCACTTGCTTCTTCGAGCTTGGGCCGTGGCCCCCAGACCCCTTCAGTAACCTTCACTTGCTTCTTCGATCTTGGGCCGCGGCCCCCAAGAACAGGGCCGCGACCCAACCTCGAACAAGCCATTTTTCCCCGATTTTTCCATTTTAAAACCTATCTAAACATCTCCAAACTCAAAAATCAAAGTTCCCAAACATCCTCATCATCCAAAACCAACAAAACCCAAGTCTCAAACCAATAAAAAAGTCATCAAAACACAAAGTCCAATTCAAGCTTAAAACCTTTAAAAACTTAGAATTTAAAGCTTGGATTACCTTTGATTGAGTTGTTTCCAACTAAATCCTTAGACTAATAAGCTTCTAATCTTCCCTAGAATCGCTATGCCTCGATCCTCGCTTGAATCCAAGTCCTAGAACTAAAGTTTCCTTCGAAAATGCGACCGGGAGACGAAAATGGAACTTAGAGGGAGAGAGAACTTACTGAATGTTATTTTTATTTCTTAAAAGGTTACTTCAAGCTTAAGTAGCCTCAAACAAATCCTAACGCTCGGGGTCCCGAAAACACCCCCGGGAACAAAATAGCCAAAACCTCCAGAATTTCCCCCTGATCTTACTAGCTCCCAATTTATCATCAAATTCTTATTCCTATTACCCAATAACCCGATAATGCTCTAAATACCCCTTGACTCACTCCGAGTCAAGAATAAATCCCGTTGTGACTTTCCCACTAGCTTACCTCCTAGGATCGTCTTGTGCTGAGTAACCTTGGCATAACCAAACAATAATAAAGCACCACACGCATATCCCATATATGCCAAATATGCCCGAAATGGCCCAAATATGAAAATCACCCAACTAATCAGAAATGGGTTCACATGCATATTTAATACACCTACACATGCATATTATCATTCAATAATATAATAAATCAATTATGGCCCTCCCGACCTCCTAATCAAGGTCCTAAACCTTATTAAGAAATTTGGGGCATTACAACTATCCCCTCCTTACAGAAATTTCATCCCCAAAATTTATCTAAATTGCCTGGAATAAGAATTCTGCACAACTGATTCCAGTTCCCAGGTCGTTCCCTCAACCTCATTGTTTCTGTAACATTACCTTAACTCAAGGTACACTTTGTTCCTCAGAACCTTATTCTTTCTGTCTCATATCTGAAATGGCTACTCCTCAAAGGATAGCTTAGCCTCAAATCCCCTGATTCTCACAACTCAACTCATGAGTTCCTTTCAACCCATGTCTTTTGCATGGAAATACAAAGAACACTATATATAACCGGCAATGCCAAAGATAAGGTCGATCCAAAGTCAACCTAACCAGTCCTATCCAGGACTCAAACTGTCCAAATAATCCAGGATTCAAACTGCTATACTACTCTAGGGCTCAACTTGCCTCTATCTCCTCACCCGTTTTCATGGTGATACTTGAAGGAAGATAAAATCTTTTACTTGGAATTCTGCGTTCCTACTTTTCAATTCAATAACACTTTTCCATTTACTCTGAGAAGTGAGCATCCAAGCTCCAACCTCTAATAATCTCAATGGTCCCCTGAACAACCTCAGGATGTTGATTTTGGATCCTTACCCATCCTATTCCAATGAACGGGTGATAAACATTCTCAAGCATACCTCATCTCATAAGGTATCTTTCCAATAACTGGATAACTGTCTTTCTCTCTCTGATTTACCATCAATCTGAGAATAATCAATTGTACTGAATTCCATCTATATACTAATTGCCTTCCTTAACCCCTCCATGACCTAGAAGTAACAATAAAGTCTTCATCTGATAAGATAGACCTTGCATTTCATGAAGGCGCACTATCTCTTTCACATAGAGATCTGAAAACTGACCAGCTGTGTTACTTATCCTTACTGATAGAAGTGGCTCACTTTAAATATTGGTCCATAATGACCCAATGCCAACTCATACTAGCCCACTATCCTGGCCAACCCTATTGCGAAACCCATCACGATGCTTTCTTATTTCCACTATAAAGTACTCAAACGCTACAATGGCCTCACTGATTCCTGATACTCTGACTTAACCTGCTAACAGGTTAAGAACTTTACCACGCATTCCATTACACCCCTCTCCATCTCAGGCCACCACTATAAAGCTTTCATATCATGCTACATTTCCATGATGCCTGAATGAAGAGAATAAAAGAATAGCATGAGATTCTTCCAGAATCTCCCAATTAATCTTAGTGTCCAACAAGTTCCAAATCCGATCCCTATACCTCAATAAATTCATACCTGATATTGCAAAACCCTTAGCTAATCCAGCTAAGACTTCCCACTCAATTTTTTCCTATCTGTGGTTCACTTAATTGTTTTCCTTTTGATTCTCTCTGAGATAGTAATCTGAAGCATACAACTGATCACCTGGCCCACCAGAAACTCTACTCTAGTTCTGGTCAGATACTTTAACCAACATGTTGCATGAGCAATCACTTCTCCCTGCTACTGAGATGTCATAACCACCTACTAATTGATTCTGATATGCAAGAAGACTCAAAACTCTTTCCCAAGGTACATGTAATATCCTTACCACCCAAGGAAGCTCCTGTCCCTAAGGCGTTCCTTGACCTTGGAAAATTTTCGCAGAGAATACACCACAATACCATTGTCCAAGACGATCACAAATCCCATTCAAATAAACCTTTGCATGCTCTGTTCATCTGATTCATAAACACTTGGAATTAAACAAATTATCAAAACATACTCAACACTCCCAGTGCTCCTATCTAATATAATAATCTTCTGATCAACCTTCTCCCTGGTCTCTAACTAGTACTAACCAGATCCAAAATCCACCTTAAAGAATACCATCTTACTCACTAGCTGAACCTTTAATTCTTACAACTATGCTGAGCCATTCAAAACAGTGCCCTAAAACCTCCTTCCATTCCCAGCACCAATCCAATCACCATTCTATCCTATTTATGCAAACACAACCCTGACTAATCCCCTGGAGGTACATTCAGATACTCACAGACTACTCCAGTCTGTCCTGACCCTGCTGGCACAATCTAAGTGGTATCCACCACACTAGCTAAGAGTTCTATGCATCCCCTTGCAATAAAACTCTAGCGCTCAATACATATGTCATCAGCATACCAAATCTATGCACAGTGCCAACTGCCATAAGGCTTCCCACTCTCAAGCCCAAGAGCTACTATTCTTTTCTTGCCATTTACATTTCTCCATACTTACTTAACCAATCCATATCCCAGATCATACCCAAGCCAGTCATAACCAGCTTTATCTTATCCCTGATGAGTCCTTCTAATCATAATCCAACTCATCTCTCAAATTACCAGTAAAGTATTGCATTCCCATCACAACATAACCATGTGCTTCATATCATCTTTATGCCTCTATGTATGAAACAAGCAAAGAACAGCGTGGCACTAAGCTAGTCAGCACAATACAAAAAAATCAAAATTAAAAAGATGACCTGCCACCCCTGAGGAACTAGTCTCAGTCTCAAATTCTGACTGTCTCGGAGTAAACACTCGAGCTAGAGTCGAGCTGTCCACTACAAGAAAAAATGCTTTTAATAACACCGAAAATGTGTTATCAAAACATACGATAACACTTTCTGATGTGTTAAGACCGACTATGTTATCGTAGGTCAGGGTACTTTACATAACACTTTATCAGTGTTATACAGATGTGTTATTGTACTGTCAACGATAACACACTTTCTATGATATTTTAATATATAGATAAGTGTTTAATTATGTTATTTAAAGTCGATTATATAACACATTTCAATACTTATAAATTTGTGTTATACTACACTTTAGTATAACACTTTTTTTGTGTTATACTACACTTTAGTATAACTCATTTTTTGTGTTATACTACACTTTAGCATAACACATTTTTTGTGTTATACTACACTTTAGTATAACACATTTTTTGTGTTATATAATGAAGTTTACATAACTAAATTCTTTACTTATAAAAAGTGTTATTGTAATAGATATTATAACACATTTTTCGTATTATTTTAATATTTAGATAAGTTTAAATTCTCATTATATATTCATTTATATAACACTAATTTATTCTATTATATTTTTATTTTTTATTTATATAATTAAAATTAGCTTTCTAATATATACTAGCATCATCAAATGAACTTGATTTTCAAATAACAAAAATTAAAAAGCATTCAACATTGTATTAACAATCCACAAATTAGTTCAAAACATTCAACACTGTCATCAAATTATATTATAGCTCTTAGGAGACAAAGACCCGAAAACTTAAACCAATAAATCTTAAATCACATGGTAAAAAACATTATCACATTATCGCATATAAAGTGCATCCTAATGACCAAATATCAGCTCTCTCATCGATATCTGCATTACTTGGACAATCCCACAACTCAGGAGCTCGAAAAGGTGCTGAACAATGCTCAGATGCCCATTCCTACACAGCAAGCAATGAGTACACCATCAATACAAGTACGAAATATTTAATGAAAGATGAAATCTATGTCCATTCCTCCATTACTTTGGCATATTCTAACAATAGGAACTTTTAAATTGTACAAATTAAAAATTCAAACATTTTTTATTATTTTTTTAAATGAGGCTATCCAAACAGTAACTAAAAATGCAAAAACTTTATAGAAAACCTCAAAACATGAACACATGTCAAGTCTTCACAAATATGCCATTAATTAAAAAAAATATTTTTTTTTTATCTCTTAAGACTATGAAAAAATAAACAACACTTTACCTTTATCTGTCTTCTCAGAATTCCTTCAACTTCAATAAACTTATTTTCATGATCATCCCAGTCACAAACACACTAAAGAATAGCACAAATGCAAATATTAGATTAGATAAACCAACAGTGAAATTCCTGTATCTAAATTCATTCCAAACCTCTATTAAAAAAAATCATACCAGAATTCACAATAAGCCATCAAAACTCCACCAAAAACTTGTTCAGATCTAAATTAGAAATAATCAAACAATGCTTCATTTCCTTACACCCTATTACTAAAAGATACAGGGTAAATTTATTAACAAGAGGGGCCTGAAAATCAAATTTGGGTACTGTAGTATTAAAAGACACCGTCACAATTAGACTTTTAAAGTCAAAAGACTACATGACCTTTTTGATAATATTGAAAATAAACCAAGCAAGAAAGAGAAAAAAATTATTTTAAAAAATTTGCAATCATTTTCGCACTTGTTTGTTAATTTCCATTAAGAAATATTGGCTCAAGAGTCAGCAACAGGCTACTATTCCAACCATAACCTTAGCCCTTAAATGACAGGAGTACAGGACTAACAAACTAGATCGATGCAATCATTTATGGTTCACCATCTAAATTCATTTCCATACAACAGTTTTTCAAAGAAGAAACCAGGATAACACTCAGGAACAATGAAGAAAACTTAATGTTAGGCAATTCATGTTGCAAACTAAATGAAACAAGCAACGAGTACAAATGTCAAAAATACAAGAATCAAGATGAAAGTATAAACAACACTAACAAGAGGTTTATGCATAAGAATTTACTACAAGAAATTTAGAAAAGAACTCAAACAAAGCTAAGCTAACTTTTACAATGTTACCTCAACTCTAACTCTTATTTACAGTAGAATGGCTATCATAAATAAATTTCATAACAAAATTACCTTAAATTTCTCGTGGTATTTGAAATGCCTAATTATGAATCGATCAAGTTCCTTCCTTATAAGATCTAGTCCGCCTACATCTTCCAATTTTACATTGGGAATGGCAGAAAACCCTTCTCTTCTAGTAGCAGGTTGGACAGTTTTTATAGCTTTCTGCAAAATACCACACAAAATTAAATTATTCATGCTAAAAAAAATCAGACACTAAATGGTAACCTGTTTTAATTGGCTATGATTTCTTTTAAATATATTAACAAAATATGACGTATTTCATCACTATGACATTTGCATAATAATAATAAATAAAAGAGCAAATTGTGCCTACAAAAGGAAGTTAATTACAAAAATTTTCCTCTAGTATGCTTTGGGTGCTTACAACGCCCAACTGATTTGTAGAGATAATAACATTTAGTAAAATAGTTTCAAATAAATGGTGCATGGCTATTGGATGCAAATGAAACCTTCTTTTGGTAGTGAATATGAAAATGAAGAGGCACACAAATAAATTCTGTATAATTTTATAGGACTAAAGTCAGAGGAACAAAATTTGAAAGCAACAGTGCCTAGTTTTTACCAAAGAAAGAGTAAGCAATAAAGAAACAAACAAACAAAGTACAAATACAACCAAGCTGAGTGAAAAAGAAAATGTGAGATCAAATGTGAAACACTTCAAGCTAGTTCTTAGAATATTTTAACCAATGGTCATGGCTATCACAAAATGTATCAAATTGCTTGGGGTAGAAAGAGGGTGGGCAGAAAAATCATCGTTGACTGAAAACTCGTCTGAAGATGAAAGGTGTATAACTCTATGTGTGTTCATATAAATGAAAAAAAATGCAAGTATGAAGTTTTAGATAGTGATAGAAAGAAAAACACACTGGCATCCACACATATTACTTCGAGGTCAGGAAAAAAGAACTAAAACAAAATGATCAAAAAGCAGAAAGTGAATAGTTTAGGTTGACTTCTACCTCTAGATTAAGATCAATGTAACCAAGAATTATTGGTTGAGGCTTCATGTCAATAGGAACCATTGAAAGGTGACCTTTAATAGCAGCTCCTCGAAGCTTCACTAGTTCATGTAGAACTATTTTCACCATGCGCAATGGCTTGTCATCAGCACCAGCACTGAATAGTTTTTATACATTGCAAGAGAGAAGAAACCAATTATTATGCAATCACAAATTGTAACTATCAGTCATAGTAGTAGATTGCATGTTATTCCAAATAAAATAAAAGAAAAAAGCATACCGTCTTCTAATTTCTTCCATCCCCAAGTCTTGCAGATACAAATGGATGCTTTGAAGGATGCGGTCAAGGTCGACTTCATAAATAGTGCTTTGAAGAACCTATGACAAGCTGGCAAGCCAAGTTGTAAAATATGTCAGATTACCCATTGAAACAGAAGACAACAAAAAAAAAACTTTAGAAAAAAGGTAAACAAAATAGCTAAAACAAGAAGTTACCTTTGTAAGTTTTATCAAACATTTAACAACTAGATCAGAGAACTTCTGATTTCTGACAGCAAATGTCTCATTTGATGCAGGTGAGGGCCACCATGAAGGATCTAATGGACGTAAGAGATTGATGAGAACAACAAAGGATGAAGTTCGATCTGCATTATCCTATAAAGTTGAATAACAAATCAGACTAAAATAAGATATGCGAGTCAGGATAAGAATAAATGAAAAAAAGAAGAGAGAAGAAATGAAATGGCAAGTCTTAACCAGAATCTTTAGCATCAGAACATTCAAAGCTTTTAAAAGCTGGCTGCCATCATCCATATGTGGAACTCTCTCATCCAACAGCCATAGAAGGAGCTCAGTAATTAGACTATCAAGAGTGCTTTCCTTGACAGCATAAGCCAGTCTCTTGTTTTGATATTAGGATATGTTTATATCCTAATAAGATATAGTGGATTGCTTTTTATTTTTTATGATACTTGCAATGCCCTGGTTAGCCAAAGACCGTTACACTGTGTATTTTAAATAGTTCTTAACTCGCTAAACGAGTCATTAGGCCATAAACGTGCATCTAAGTGTGATTACTGGTCCAGGGTTAAAAAATTCGGTTAAAAGGAATGGATGTTTCATTGAAAACATTAAACCATACATGGGATCCCATAATAACGTTTACAAAGTTGTTTACAGTTCCGAAAAGGTCATTACAATTCCAAAAGTTACAACCTGCCGACCTAAGCAGCAAAAATAGGGTTACACCCTAGTTCCTCTAAGAAACCTTGGCCATGGTGGTCAAGCGGCCGCATATGTACACATCGCCACCCAAGCTCTCCAACTCATAGCTGGTCCAGCTTTCCTTTCCCTTTACCTGCACCATGTAGCATCCATGAGCCAATGCCTAGCAAGAAAACTTAAACATGCTCATAAACAACGATTAACACATTTCTAAATCATAATAAACATGACCAGCAGTAATAACCCTACTCATGCATGCATACCAATTATGTAAATGACTACAGTGTCATATGGGACCAAATGCCCTAAATAAGTGATTAATTGAATCATATCGGGGACCGTTGCCCAAATACATGACTAATAAGTCAATCTAGGGCTCAGTGCCCTAGGATCTGAGACTAATAATTCACCCCAGGGCCCATTGCCCCATCCTCTATATAACCCGCCTTGGAGCTGGCCCAGCGTACTTAGCGCTTTAGTTTTCTACGACCAATGGGTCGAACAAGCATGTATTGCGCTCCTAATTAGATCCAATCATATCGACCAGGACTCAGCGCGCTATTGCTCAACGCCCTTAACTCATAAGTCAATGCTTTACAACCAGTGCTCCGCGCTATTGCCATCCTTGACTAATAAGTCAATGCTTTTCTCAAGTATATAATGCTAACAGGCATTCATCATATAACAAATGTCCATATATAGAGCACTCAACATGCTTCATCAACAATCACAGGCATAATCATAATCATGCGCATTTACACGGACCATTGTGTTGGGTCCAAAAATTTTACTTAGCTAGATAGTAGTAGTAGTAGTAGTTAGTATTAGTTTGTAGTATATTAGTTTCCATGGATTTTGGTTCAAGTCGGGACTTAGTTGGAAACTCATAGCAACAGGTATGGATTTTATAAGTTTAACCTATAGTTTAGAAATATTAATTATAACATAAGGTTTTATTAATATTGTTGTTCCTAGAAATATTATTTATTATAACCTAAGGTTTAGATAGAATTAATAAGAGCATGACACTTGTCATAATCGTGTTTATTAAGGAATTAAGTATTTTTGATGAATAGTTTAATTAAGAGAAAGATCTAGAACATCTAGAACCTTCCAGCAGTTGTTAGGATCACGTTTTGACTCAGTCAAAGCTAATTACTCAATTCAAAATATGCTAAAAATATGCAAATACGTGTTTGATATATCAACGTATGCCGATCTATCGCATCTATAGGGGCCAATATATCGCCTGCAGGAGATATGAAAAACACGTTGACTTCACACGAACGAATGAGGCTCGGGATATAGGTCTAGGCGATATATCACCAAGGGTAGGCGATATATCGCCCCTGGGAGTGATTTTTGGAATCTTGAGGATTTAAATTTGAAAATAGTCTTAACCACTTTGACCTGCCTTTGAACAATTTTGACTGAGTTCTGGGCATCTGTTGAACGAAAATTCAAATCTTTTTCATTTTATATTCATTTATTTATTCAAATTAAAATGGGTTAGTTTCACTCCTTCAACTCTATAAATAGGACCTAGTGCTCAGCCATTTCATTCATCATTCAAGCATTGTTCAGAGCCTCCAAGCTGCTAAGTTTACTATAGAGAAAAACACTTGGGTTTTGGGATAAAAGCTTTTCCAATCTAAGCTTTTCTAAACACTCAGGAGATAAGATATAGTGTTATTTTGGTATCGAGGTATAGATCAAGTCATAGTTCATTCAAGGTATTCCTATCCTTAAGTTCGGTTCTTCATGGTTCTTTAGTTTTCTTTTATTTTCTTTCTGATCCTAACTCTTGTTTATAATTCTTGATCAAGCGTTTAAGTTTCTTGAAACTTAAGGTTTTTGGTAAGTTTCAACTCAGATGGTTTAGTTTTCTTTTCATCTCCTTTTTCTTTAGAAACTCACCATTCTTACTGTTGGTTTTAGGAGTGTTCCAAATCCGATTCTTGTCTCCATATCCCAGTTTTTTGTAAGGAAAATAGGTTAGATTATATGTGTTTATATGTTTATGTTATGATATGTTTTATGCTATGATATGTATATGTATAAATATGTTTTGTAGTCGCTTGGACATATGACTTGCTTAGATAGCAAGCCCCAAGAATATGTTTTGTAGTCGCTTGGGCATATGACTTGCTTAGATAGCAAGCCCCAAGAATTTTTATCATTTTCATGGTTTAGAGTTATGATTTACCCTACCTCGATTAGTAGACAGAGGACCTAGATGGGTTATCATATACTATAATTGTGATCTAACCTACCTCGATTAGTAGACTGAGGACCTAGATGGTTTTATCACATACCATGTTAATGAGTTAATGGCCATTATTATTGTAGTCCTATATGATATACGTTTTTATAGTCATATGTTTTATAGTATATGTTTATGATATAGTCTTATGTTTATGATTTATGATATATGTTGTTAGTAGTTTTTCCTTGTTGGGCATTAGGCTCATTCCTTTTTTTCAGAATGATGCAGGAAAATGAACATGGAAGACGAGAAAGATTGGTAGAAGCTTGGCATGTGTGTTGAGGATGAATGGACTGCTAGACGATCGAGGATGACGTTGTTTTGAAGTCTTTTGTTTTATGTCCTTATGTATTTCCGCACTTAGTTTTTTTACATTTAATTAGAGTTATGATGATTTTAAGTTTTTATGCACTGAACAATGGGTACCCATACCTATTTTATATTTCATACTTACTTTGTATTTTGCACAATATTTTACGTTTAAATGAAGATATATTATTTCTTATGTATGTATTCAAATTAGTAGCTATGCCTTAGTAGTTTTTAATGGTCTGAGGTCTAGAAGTAGTCGGATTATTACACAAGGCCCAATCAAAACTTTATTCAACATTCGAGTCAAACCCTAATCATGTACATCACGTAATGGGTGTAGTTTTCTTACTTCAAGACCAAGTGTAATGAAAAATAAGAATGGCCCTCGAGCACGATCTTGATCCCAAGCCCCTAGCGATAACCTAGTCACAACCAAGTATAGAATCAATCAATAATGAGTAAATAAAGGCTTCTGGACCGATTCCTAGCCTCCGGGACGTCGAATCCTACCAAACTGTGTAGTAGGATCGATCCCTAACACTTAGGTTTAAGTTCCCATCACTAAAAACCCATTTTGGCAATTTTTCCCCTTTTGGGCCGCGGCCCCAAAAACCTGAACCGCGGCCGCTCAAGTTAGGGGCTCAACCCCTTCTCTGTCTGAGTTGCATGCCGTGACACGCCTATAAGGCGTCGCGGCCTAAGTGCCCAAACAGCCAAGAGCTTCCTCCTTCATCAAACCTAGGCTACAACACCCAAGAAAAGGGTCGCGACCCAACCACGAACTCAGCGAAAAACCTCCATTTTTCTAATTTTAAACCTTCCATAAACCTATCCAAACATTCCCAAATCTCAAAAACAAAGTTCCCAATCATCTCAATGGCCCAAAATCCTCAAACCCAAGCATCAAACCATTCAAAAACTCCTCAAAACTTAAAATCCAAATTCAAAACTTAAGAAACTTTAGGAAACGGAAACTCAAAAATTCAAAGCTTAAACCACCTCTAATTATGTCGTTTCTCGGTAAATCTCCGAATAATAAGCTTCTAATCTTTCCTAGAATCATTATGACTCTATCCTTGCTTGAATCTGAGTCTTAAAACTCAAGTTCCCTTCGAAAATCGACGAACGGTAAAAAGGAATAACGAGAGAGAGAGAGAGAAAAAAAAATGTGTTTTGAACGTATATCTGTTTCTGTCAGGTTACTTTGAGCTTAAGTATCCTTAAGTAATATACCCAAGGCTTGGAGTCCCGAAAACGCCCCGGGGGTAAAATAGTCAAAATTTCCAAAATTTCCTCCTGGTCTCACTATCTCCTAATATATCATCAAATAATCATTCCTATAACCCAATATCCCAGTAATGTACTAAATACCCAAAATATCCCTTGACTCAGCTCGAGTGAAGTATTGATCCCGTTGTGACTTTCCCACTAACTTGCTCCCTAGGATTGCCTCATGCCGAGTAACCCAAATGTATCCACATAATAATGTGGTCCCACACATATATCACATATATGCCAAATATAGCAATAACAAGCCAAATTGTAAAAATTGTCATTCCAATAATAAACGGACCCACATGTTTAATTAATACACCTAAGCATGCATATCAAGTCTTATAATAATATAACTCACATAATCACATAATTACACGCATATATAACACATAAACATGTAATTTCTATAATTTTCCATCCTGGCCCCCTAATTAAGGTCATAAGTCTTATTAGGTAATTTGGGACGTTACAATATTGATCTATTCAAGAGACAAATAAATTGTTTTTTGATAATCTCTGCCAAATTAAGAACCATTGAGAAACCTCACAAAATCCAAGTATTTAGATTCTTCATGATGAGATAAACGGTAGGCTGAATTGTCTTATAGTTTGCGATGACTAACTTTTGTTGAGATTAATGTTTTGATTTCATTGAGAATTTTGAAATAGTCTAAAATATGGTGTATTATAAAAGGCCTAAAGCCCATAAATATATTGAAAGATAACGAGAGATCAAATTTGAGATTGTTCCATGCATGCTTATTGAAGGTAGCCTCATGTTTACTCAAGTATATGCATTCCTCATTCGATAATTGTTGTAAGGATGATGGGTAAGTTCTTGAGTTGCCATTATTATGGCACCAAGGATGTGTTAGCAATCGACAAACCAACATCATGATTCATGATATACAATAGTTGGTTTTAGTGATATCGATTGGACAGGCTACATGGATGATAAAGTCCATTTCTAAGCATTCATAATGGTAGGAGTATCTATTTTGTGATTAAGTGTCATACAAACACCTACAACATCCTCTCTCATACATGAATGTATAATGGTAAGATGAGTTATTTTGTGGTCAAGTGCTATATGGACACTTACAACATCCTCACTCAAAGAGGTAGAGTGTATGACATGTTACGAGGACATTGATTATACAATATGACTATGATATTTCATTTCAGTATTACAAGTCACTGACTCTAGTGTGAATTTAATGACCTTTATGTTGAATAAAATGTCACAACCATATCTTTCTCTCGGAACTTGAGGAGTTTTGTTACTCCATTAGTATTGATGATGTTCCATTTGTGGTGAGAAAGATGTGGAGTCCTCTATTAGCATTATATCATGCATTTGTAGATAACATGTTCATGAATACAGTGACAAGGCTTACCTAATTGTGTGTATTGAAAACACATTTTTTTGTAGATTGTTAGGTGCCTAACGTGTATTTAGTTAGTGAGAGTCATCGTTATCATGTATAATGGATATGAAAGGATCTCCATTTGATGTTCAATACATGCATATTGTGGATCGCTCTTTGACATTTTGTGTGCATATTTTTTTTGTTTGATAGTGACATAATGATGCGAGACAATGGCTTAGTCTCAATGTTGTATTTCGAGTGGATCCACGTTGAAAGTTATCACCATGCTTGCTTTACGAATCTCCGAAATCTAGTTATGTGTTTTATCTATATCCTATCGATGTAATATGATGCATCACTAATTTGTAGTCTGTTGTGTTTCTAGAGATTCGTGGATACAGACATTATTGTTTACTGAGCACTTGTTTGTGCAATTATGTAGTCAAAGTGTGAGAATGTTATAATATTTTATCTGGACTGACATAATTAAGCGTTGCCTACTCAGTGTCATTATCATATTACGATAATTGTATATATATTTATTTGCATGATATTATAATCGGGCCATAATGGGATGAGCATAACATACTAACATGTTCGAGGCCCATGGACACGCTCTCAACGTCTTTGGCCAGCCCATTGGGCCAAGATATCTAACTCCCCCTCTCTTTATGTATCAAGGTCCACTATGCCTATTTATGTTCATACAAAATGAGAGATACACCCTTGCATATTGTGTGATGGTGTGTGTATTGGTTTAGAGAGAAATAGATGAGAGTAGTGTTCATAGACACCCCTTGCTCCTCTTGTTGTTTATGGCTTCTCTTGGCAGGTAGTATGCAGCCATAAATCACCCCATGAACGATGATGTTGGAGGTAAGTTTCTAATCCAAATTCCATTAAAGACATGCTTCAATATTCTATGAGATTAGATGTATTGTGATTGATGTTGGTGGTATGATTGTTAATGTTTTCAACTCATCATTCTTTAATAAGTTTAACACTTTTATGTTATGGCATTGGTCTATATATATAAGCATTATTAAAAGTAAAACTTTTTCAATTCAGAAATGTTCTACTTCAAACATGGACGTGTAACGAGTAGTTTCCCATAAAAAAATGGGGGGGATTTTTTTTTTTTGCTATTGTTTAACTTGGAATGAAGTTTAAAAGCAAGAAGTATAATGAAAGTTCTTGGGTTCTCAAAACTATATATGAGGACCTCAACATTTTGAGCAAATATTTATTATAAATTTTGTATAAGTAATTTCGTTGTCTTGATGTACTTTTTTATTAGCACTTGGTTATGGATATACTGCTGAAGCTGAATCCTAGAAGCTATGTATGTATATACATCTATATAGGTGAAAAAGATAAAATATTAATGGTTTAACTGATCTTTGTTATTGACTTAATATTATAAAACGATTTAATTTTACTTTAAGCAACAATCAATTTTTTTTATGAAATTTATAAAGCTAGCTTATAAGGCAACATGCGAAAAAGAATGTGTCAAAATTTTATCATGAGAGTTCCTAAATATAATTTCCACTGATTATTAGCAAAAAGACTAGGTTTAGTTGACATTATTGGAGTAATACTATAAACATACCATTCTTGATTGAAAAATTGTTGGTAGTAATTATTTAATCACAATTATATAAGTACTTTCAGTATTTTCGGTACATTAATAAGTTGTAATTTAAATTTTTTAACATGATAGTATATAATGTAGTTACAAGGAACTTCGCATAAATTTTCAAGAAATCTTGAATAATTTAGGATGTCAAAATTAGAATTTGAAAAACTTGTTGTGTGCATGCTTGTTTTGATATTTATACACTCATGCAATATGTTGTTTGAATCCTTATTTTCACATCTTAAATTATAAAGAATTTCATGAAAATTTGTAGGAGGTCCCTTACAACTACATTTTACACCGTCCTGTAAAAAAAATGAAGTTGTAACTTATCCATATAGCAAAGATATCAAAAGTACCTATAGGGATTAAAAAACAATTACTACCATAGTAGGTTCCATATATATATATATATATAATTTTTTTGGGTAGTGAATGTTTTAATTATTACCGTAGATATTTTTAGTATTTTCGGTATATGGATAAGTTATAACTTTATTTTTTTACATGACAGTTTATAATGTATAAATATTGAAACAAACATGTGTGCAACAAGTTTTTTGGATCTTAAATTATTCAAAATTTCCTGAAAATTTATAGCATGTTCCCTATAACTACATTATACACCATCATATAAAAAAAAAATTAGAGTTGCGGTTTATTTATGTACCAAAAATACTTATAACTAGTGATTAAAAGCAAGTGGTGTTACCCTCTATATATATATTATATTAGTATATAGTATGTGCGTATTATATGACTCCATTTTCATGTGCGTGCATACGAGCACTTTCCAACAACGTGACTCCACTTTCATATATATATATATATATAATATGTTTTTTTTTAAATCACCCAGCCGGTTACACCTCAGAAAAATACTCTCTTCTCAAACACACACTAACCAGTTATACACATCAAGCATTTCGACTGTTGTTCTTCGCTGACTTCAGTTCTTCTCCTTCTCCTAGTTAGTCTTTTTTTTCAGTTCAGTATCTTTTTGGCCTGTGATTCTTAGTGTTGGGTAAGTGAAATTCAAGGCTTCGATACTGAGGATGGAAAAAGGAAGGCCCTTTAAGTTTACGGCAAGTTGTTGTTTTTCTTCATTAGTTTAGGTTCTTATGGATGAAGTGAATTTTTAAAATTTTTGTTTTTGTTGTGTGGTTTAGAAGTAAATAGGTTGGTCTTAATCATCATATCCACTTTTTTTGGTGGTTGGATAAGCAATATTGATTTACAGAGGTAAGTACTGATTTCTTTTATCTATTTTTAAGGGTAAGGAATACTCTTTCTCTTCAATCACAAACAGATCACCACTTCAAAAGCAAGGAACACTTTCTCTTCTCTCATCTTAGTCCTTGGGTTTTGGGGTTTGCTCTTTTACCTTTCTTGGGATTTTGTTTTCTTGGGACAAGGAGGTGTTTAGTGATGATGTTGAATTGATGTAATGGGGTGCAACTTGGTTTGGGTGGTCGTGTTCCAATTACTTCCTTTCGGTATTAATCTATTATTTTTTTGTGTACTTTTCTGTTGTCTATAAGATGTAGAAGGCCTTCTCTGGGAGTCTCTGTTTATTGTTTTGTTTTGACAGCTGTTTTTTTTCTTTCTGTCAAGCTCTATTATGGGGACAAGTTTTCGGTGTATAAAGGAAAAGAGAGAGTTTGATTTGAGAAAGTATATCACCATTAAAGAGAGAATTGCAGTTCTATTCCAATTATGTAACAGCGAATATAATATTTGCTTTAGTTAGAAAGTTTTTATATTTTATTTAAAATCTAATTAAATAATTGGATGTAGTGTAATTGGCTATTGTGGAATAATGGTATTCCCACGATGAAAACAAACAAACAGATGATAATTTTTTTTGTTGGCTGCATGTTGTCCTGAAGTTGTTGCATTTCCTCTCTAGTCTTCTCTTCTTTGCGCCTCAACTGCATTTTCCAAAAGCAAATGGGACTTAAAATATACTCAAAGAAAAACAAGAACAATGGCCTAAGATCATATCTATTTTAAAACTGAAATGGGGGAAAAAAAACAGAAATAATACAAACGAAACTAAAGAAAACACACAGCCAAACTAAATGTTTAAGCATCAAATTGATAACAAATCCAATATCCCTAACCAAAAATCATATCTATTTTGAATCTAAAATAGAGGAAAAAAAACCACCACCTGTGGGTCTAGGCGTATGGCCAACAGACCGAAGCAGCAGTGAGAGTGAGTAGCAGAGAGAAGCAGATACATGAGAGAGAATGAAGCAGCGAAGGGAAGAGCCTGAGAGAGCGATTTGCTCTTCGTCCTTCAAGAGAGAGAGGAGAGCTGGATAGAGAAGATGCAATTGTGGAGAAGAGGAGAGATGGAGAGAGGGAGGAGGGAGGAGCTATGAACAGAGAATGTTTCAGGTGATAAAAAAAATGAATGAGAAAATTGATATCTATGGAAAAGTTTTACATTTTTTAGTCTGAGTTGAAATTTTATAAGGCCCGCCCTTTTGTTTTCCAAATTTTCAATTTACCGCTTTTTAACGTCACCCATTACAATATATATTTTTTAATAGTTCCAATTTTTTTTTATAAATAACAAGTATTAATTATTTTTCATAGGGAAAATACCAGTTTTGCCCTTGTGTTTTTTTCAAAATACGCAATCGGCTCCTGTATTTTTTTAAATGACAATGCAGACTTTATGTTTTACAAAATAGATCAAAATAGCACCTTATACCCAATTTTAGTAAAAAAAAAAATTCAAATACAATATTTCATTCTCAGCTCTTCAACTTCGACTACTTTCTCCACTTCTTTGAACTCATCGCATCACTTAAAACCCGAGAATTGATCTTATAATTGAAAATGTTTTGACCGAAATCGGGTCTATGGTACTATTTTGATCAATTTTATAAAATACAGAGTTCGAATTGTCATTTAACAAAACACAGAGGTCGATCGCGTATTCGAGAAAAATACAAGGGCCAAAATAGTATTTTCCCCTTTTCATATCAACAAAAATATAATATTAAAAGAGTACTAGTTTCAAATAACATAAGAACGAAAATTGAAAAATATTTAATCAAGGATAAATATCATTTTGGACCATGTATTTTGTAAAAGTTACCGATCGGACCATGTGTTTTGTTAAATGAAAATTTGGATCCTGTGTTTTACAAAATGAAACAAAATAATACCCTATCTTCAATCGAAAAAAAAACAAAAAATCTCATAAATCAAATCTATAAAAAAAAAACAAATAAACTCATAACCATTTTTGCTCCATCTCTTTCTCATTCAAAAAAGAAGGGAAGAGGCAAGAGATTGGTTTTCGATCAGAAAAGGCAAGGAGAATATTTTGAGAGCAATTTCAAAGATTGAATCTAGAGTTTTTTTCTTCTTATTTAATTTTCTTTATGTTAAACTCTAGTATTCTGGATTTATTTGCCATGTTGATAAATTAATTTTATATTTAGGATTTCTAATTGAATCTCTTGAAACTTTACAATGATTTAATGAAAAGTTTATATTTCTTTCTTCTTCCTTAAGATCCTTTCAATTTGTGTGTTATTATATGTGATTGATTAGCCATCTTTTACATAATCCATATGAGTTTGAGTCAAAATCTGAAAGGTGAGATTTAAACATGCTACAATTGATTGAACATAGATTTTAATATTGAACGAGAGTATCAATAAAATTTATGTAGTTTTTGAGCTTTTGATCTTAATGCTTCTTATATGTGAGTTTATCATAGAAATATAGAAAATTCATATCTAGGTCAAATTTTATATATCTTAATCTGAATATAAAATATTTTTGTAAACTTGCTATCTTAATAAGAAGAGTGATAGTGAAATCTAGCATTAATGAAATAGTAGAGTGGATAGAAGAGGATATTAAATTCCTTAATTTGCTATTTATTCAAGTAATTCTCTTTTGTTTCTTTAATTTAAGTGTTAATCTCGTGTTTTTTTTTTGTTAGTTTAATTTTGCAATTTACATTTAGTTTCTGTATTAGTAGGGCTCTCAAGTAACTAAATATGATATTGGAGGATGTTAGCACTATTAGTGGCGTTAGGCATAGTCAAATGTTTCAAATATCACACCTAGTAATCTAATTAGTTAATGGTTACCAAATTCGTTCTCAAATTATGAGAGATTAGCTTGGAGGTTGCAATTTGTGGATACAAATGATGTGGTTACCTCATTATTAGGGCTCCTGAGTAACAAAGTGGGATATTAGGGGATGTTAGTACAATTAGTGGAACTATGCATAGTCAAATGCTCTAAATATCATAACTAGTAACCTAATTAGTGGATCGTTACCAAGTTAGTTCTCAAGTTATGATTTATTAGCTCAGAGGTTGCAAATTGTGAGTATAAATGATGTATTTCTCTTCATTAGAAGGGATGTTGAGTGAGTAAATGAGATATTGGAGATATAAGTAACATTAGACACAGTCAAAATCTTTCAAATATCACACCTAGTAACCTAATTAGTGAATGGTTGCCAAATTAACTATCTAATTGTGAGACATTTGCTTGGAAGTTGCAAATTGTAAGTAAAAATGACGCGATATCCATGTTACTAGGGCTCTTGAGTAATTAAATGAGATATTAGTACTTTTAGTGATACCAGACATATTCAAATTATTTCAAATGTCACACCTAGTAACCTTATTACTGAATGGTTACTAAATTAGTTCTCAAATTATGGTAGATTAGCATAAAGGTTGCATCCGAACGAGTCTAGCTCGGTACTCCTGACCCGAACGCGTGTCTTGGTGAATCGAAAATAGTCCAGATCTTGTGTAATCACCCTAACGAGTGCCTCGGTCACCCCTAATGATTTGCATGGAAGTCGGTGCACCCGAAAGAGCTCCGAGACGGTGTTAATCACACTAATGCGCGACTCGGTGCATCCGAGCGAATCCAGCGCCAGACTTCTGACCCGAACTCGTGTTTCAGTGCATTGAAACGAGTCCAAATCTTGTGTAATCACCCTAACGAGTGCCTCGGTCACCCGTAATGATTTGCACGGAAGATAGTGCATCCGAAAGAGCACCGAGACGGTGTTAATCACAATAATGCGTGACTCGGTGCATCCGAGCAAGTCCAGTGCGGGACTCCTGACCCGAACCTATGTCTTAGTGAATCGAGACGAGTCCATATCTTGTGTAATCACCCTAACGAGTGCCTCGGTCACCTGTAATGATTTGCTTGGAAGTCGGTGCACCCGAAAGAGTGTCGAAACGGTGTTAATCACATTAATGTGTGACTTTGTGCATCCGTACGAGTCCAGCGCCAGACTTCTGACCCGAACCCGTGTCTCGGTGAATCGAAACGAATCTAGATATTATTTAATCACCCTAATGAGTGCCTCAGTCACCTGTAATGATTTGCATGGAAGTCGGTGCACCCGAAAGAACGTCGAAAGGGTGTTAATCACACTAATGTGTGACTCTGTGCATCCGTACGAGTCCAGCGCCGGACTTCTGACCCGAACCCGTGTCTCGGTGAATCGAAACGAATCCAAATATTATGTAATCACCCTAACGAGTGCCTCGGTCACCTGTAATGATTTGCATGGAAGTCGGTGCACCCGAAAGAGTGCCGAGATGGTGTTAATCACACTAATGCCCAACTCGGTGCATCCGAGCGAATCCAGCGCCGGACTTTTGACCCGAACCTGTGTCTTGGTGAATCAAAACGAGTCTAAATCTTGTGTAATCACCCTAATGAGTGCCTCGGTCACCCGCAATGATTTTCATGGAAGACAGTGCATCCGAAAGAGCACCGAGACGGTGTTAATCACACTAATGCGCAACTCGGTGCATTTGAGCGAGTCCAGCGTGGGACTCCTGACCTGAATCCATGTCTCGGTGAATAGAGATGAGTCCATATCTTGTGTAATCACCCTAAATATTTCCTCATTCTCCCATAATGATTTTCATTGAAGTCGGTGCACCTGAAAGAGCGTCGAAAGGGTGTTAATCACACTAATACGTGACTCGATGCATCCGAATGAGTCTAGCTCGGTACTCCTGACTCGAACGCTTGTCTTGGTGAATCAAAATGAGTCCATATATTGTGTAATCACCCTAATGAGTGCCTCGATCACCTGTAATGATTTGCATGGAAGTCGGTGCACTCGAAAGCGCGCCGAAAGAGTGTTAATCACACTAACGCATGACTCAGTGAATCCGAACGAGTTCAGCGCCGGACTTCTGACCCGAAAGTGTGTCTCGGTGAATCGAAATGAGTCCAAATCTTGTGTAATCACCCTAACTAGTGCCTCGGTCACCCATAATGATTTGCATGGAAGTCGGTGCACCTGAAAGAGCGCCGAAAGGGTGTTAATCACACTAATGTGTGACTTGGTGCATCCGAACGAGTCTAGCTCCGCACTCCTGACCCAAACGCGTGTCTCGGTGAATCAAAACGAGTCCATATATTGTGTAATCACCCTAACGAGTGCCTCAGTCACCCATAATGATTTGTATGGAAGTCGGTGCATCTGAAAGAGCACCGAGATGGTGTTAATCACACTAATGCGTGACTCGCTGCATCCAAGCGAGTCCAGTGCGGGACTCCTGACCGGAACCCATGTCTCGGTGAATTTAGATGATTCCATATCTTGTGTAATCACCCTAACGAGTGCCTCGGTCACCTGTAATAATTTTCATGGAAGTCGGTGCACCCGAAAGAGCGCCGAAAGGGTGTTAATCACACTAATGTGTGACTCTGTGCATCCATATGAGTCCAGCGCCGGACTTCTGACTCGAACCCATGTCTTGGTCAATCGAAACGAATCCAAATATTATGTAATCACCCTAATGAGTGCATTGGTTACCTGTAATGATTTGCATGGAAGTCGGTGTACCCGAAAGAGCGCCGACACGGTTTTAATCACACTAAGGCGTGACTCGGTGCATCCGAACGGGTCTAGCTCGGTACTCCTGACCCGAACGCGTGTCTCGGTGAATTGAAAATAGTCCAGATCTTGTGTAATCATCCTAACGAGTGCCTCGATCACCCGTAATGATTTGCATGGAAGTCGGTGCACCCGAAAGAGCGTCGAGATGGTGTTAATCACACTAATGCGCAACTCGGTGCATCCGAGCAAATCTAGCGCCGGACTTCTGACCCAAACCCGTGTCTCAGTGAATCTAAATGAGTCCAAATCTTGTGTAATCACCCTAACAAGTGCCTTGGTCACCTGTAATGATTTTCATGGAAGACAATGCATCTGAAAGAGCACCGAGACGATGTTAATCACACAAATGTGTGACTTGATGCATCCGAGCGAGTCCAGCGCGGGACTCCTGACCCGAACCCATGTCTCGGTGAATCGAGATGAGTCTATATCTTGTGTAATCACCCTAAAGATTGCCTCGGTCTCCCATAATGATTTGCATGGAAGTCGGTGCACCCAAAAGAGCGCCGAAAGGGTGTTAATCACACTAATACGTGACTCGGTGCATCCGAACGAGTCTAGCTCGGTACTCCTGACTCGAATGCGTGTCTCGGTGAATCAAAACAAGTCGATATCTTGTGTAATTACCCTAACGAGTGCCTCGGTCACCCGTAACGATTTCCATGGAAGTCGGTGCACCTGAAAGCGCGCCGAAAGGGTGTTAATCACACTAATGCATGACTCGGTGAATCCGAACGAGTTCAGCGCCGGACTTCTGACCCGAATGCGTGTCTCGGTGAATCGAAACGAGTCCAAATCTTGTGTAATCACCTTAACTAGTGCCTCGGTCACCTGTAATGATTTGCATGGAAGTCGGTGCACCCGAAAGAGCGCCGAAAAGGTGTTAATCACACTAATGTGTGACTTGGTGCATCCAAACGAGTCTAGCTCGGTAATCCTGACCTGAACGCGTGTCTCGATGAATCAAAACGAGTCCATATCTTGTGTAATCACCCTAACGAGTGCCTCGGTCACCCGTAATAATTTTCATGGAAGTCGGTGCATTCGAAAGAGCACCGAGATGGTGTTAATCACACTAATGCGTGACTCGGTGCATTCGAGTGAGTCCAATGTGGGACTCCTGACCGGAACCCATGTCTCGGTGAATCGAGATGAGTCCATATCTTGTGTAATCACCCTAACGTGTGCCTCGGTCGCCTGTAATGATTTGCATGGAAGTCGGTGCACCCGAAAGAGCACCGAAAGGGTGTTAATCACACTAATGTGTGACTCTATGCATCTGTACGAGTCCAACGCTGGACTTTTGACCCGAACTCGTGTCTCGGTGAATCGAAATGAATTTAGATAATTTTTAATCACCCTAACAAGTGCCTTGGTCACCCGTAATGATTTTCATGGAAGTAGGTGTACCCAAAAGAGTGCTGAGACGGTGTTAATCACACTAATGCGTGACTCGTTGCATCTGAATGAGTCTAGCTCGGTACTCCTGACCTAAACACGTGTCTCGGTGAATCGAAAATAGTCCTGATTTTGTGTAATCACCCTAACGAGTACCTCAGTCACCCGTAATGATTTGCATGGAAGTCGGTGCACCCGAAAGAGTGCCGAGACGGTGTTAATCACACTAATGCGCGACTTAGTGCATCCGAGCGAATCCAGCACTAGACTTTTGACTCGAACCCGTGTCTCAGTGAATTTAAACAAGTCCAAATCTTGTGTAATCACCTTAACGAGTGTCTCAGTCACCCGTAATGATTTGCATGGAAGTCGGTGCACCAAGAAGAGCGCCGAAAATGTGTTAATCATACTAATGCGTGACTCGGTGCATCCGAACGAGTCCAGCGTCAGACTTCTGACCCGAACTCGTGTCTCGGTGAATCGAAACGAGTCCAAATCTTGTGTAATCACCCTAACGAGTGCCTCGGTCGTCTGTAATGATTTGTCAAATTTAAGCACTTTGTGTTTCATAAATATATTGCATACAATATAAACTATTTTTTTTTAAAATAACCCAAATTCCTATATGATTTTAAACATTGTATTTTAAATAACTAGAATTTTAAATTTTAAAATAACAAGCTTACAATCAAAATCTCATTATTAAGAAAATAATTTAACCATGTATTTTCAAATATTATAAAAAGCTAAATAAATAGTTGTTAGTCATCTTTCAAGTCAAAAAAATTAATATAAATATTGAAGACCATAAATTCTAGCAATATATATATATAAATGAATCCTAGAACAATAGCTATGTAACTTTTATTAAATCTCCGTGCTAAATTTTGTAAATAAACATTGTATGTATACTAACAATTTCAACATACTATTTTTATATGGAAATACATTTATATCCCTATTTAATTAATTTGTTTAATATAAAAAAATCCAATGAATAACCAAAACCGGTTATCATGAAATTGTATATTAAAATAAAAATGCACATTCACCTTCTTCACCCTACATCAATTGTTAGAATAGTATAAAGAAATGTACTTGTGGGCAATATCTATACAACACTTTTACATCAAAACAATTAATATATAATATTTATATAATAAATTGGAGGAGGGGGACATTATGCTTATATGCCAAATGGTTTAGAATCACTGGCCTATATACATATATAAATATAAATATAAATATGCACGCACTAAAAGTTAAAATACTTGTATCTTAAGGGTTTGAGTCATAAAAAATGTATATACTTATATGTACGGTGGAGACTTTGGGTACATATTTATATTTTTTATATATATTCATTTCATATTATTTGGTTTTTGTTGGTGATTTTTTTTTTAGTTTAATTTAGGTATATTTTTGGTATATTTAGTCTTATCGGGTATTTATGGTATAATTTGTGTAGTATATTTTTAGCTTATTTTGAGTGCGCTTTTTTGTTTGAAAGAGAATATTTTGTGTGTACTTTGGGTATACATTTTTTTAATTTTGTTGCTGTTGTATGAATTGATTTTCAGTTTTTTAGTTTATTTTGTATATATTTTTAGTGTTATATATTGGGTTGATTTCTAATTGATTATATTTTTTATTGTTGATTTTCATTATATGTTTGGTATATTTTTAGTTTATTTTGAGTTAATACAATGTGTTAATATCTATTTTTTTTTTTGATATAATGGCTAGTTGATTTCTGATTGACTAAATTTTTGGTTAATTTAAATTAAGTTTCTTTTGAGTATATTTTAGGTATAGTTTTAGTTTATTTCATGTATATCATGGGTTGATTTTTGATCATTTTTCAAATATGTTGGGTTGATTTTTATTTTATATTTGACACATTTTACAGTTTACTGATAAGTTTTTTGATTTTGTTTGATTGTTTCTAGCAAAAAAAATATTGTTTTGTTGTTTTTTAGTTTATGTTCGGTTGATGCAATGTATTGACGTCTAGTTAATTTGGAGTTAATTTTTCAACACTGGAATGTTATGAAATTAATGTCTAGTAGAATTTAAGTTGCCACTACTAAAAAAATGTCATTTCTTGCCCGTCGAGAATCTTTGTGCAAGATTGATAATGTGTGTCTATCTTGACAGTTTTATCCCGCTGAGATTGGGTACGGTGGGCACATTAACGCATGCCAAGATTGGATACTTTTCGACATCATGTGGAGCAATCTCGACAGGCCTGTTGGAGCCCACAGAGAATGAGTGTGAGCAATTTTTCTTGACGGGTCTCGTATGGCTCACCGAGATAGTGTATTGCAGGGGGAAATCATAATTTTGTATTTTTTTTTCTATTTCCCCTGCTATATTTCATTGATTGTATCATGTATATATATCAGACCTAGACAATTTACAACATATGGACATATTATATAATATATATATATATATGTGATAACATGTTATCTAAATATGACCCAAAAACTCATAGATAGTGTATATATGTTTTGAGTGTTGGAAAAAATTGAGTGAATGAGAAATTGATGCCTAAAATGGTAATGATTCAGCAAATCACTTTGATTAAAGATGAGATTTGTTAATCCTTATTGGCATTTTTATAGAAATATCTTTTTCTTAAAAGATAAAATTGGTTGAATTAGTTGTTTCCCTTTATTATAATATTCGGAAATGTTTGTTTCCTTTTATTATAATTTTCGGAATTGTTTGGTTTCCTTTATTGATATTTTTGGAAAACCACTTTTCTTTTGTGTGAATTTTGGACAATAATGTGCTTCCTTATTTAGCCTATATTGTCTCATTTTGTTTATAAAGGAAACAAATTTTATTGCAAATATTCGGTACTTACCCAAAGTTGTTTTTGGATTATTTGCTGATATATTTTCGTGCAGCTCAAGGATTGCTATCAGGAAACTGGTTCTTAATGTCATTAATTATTGTTTCCTTTTTGAGTTTGTTTTGATCCGACACAGGTCTGAGCTGTCCCCACCGATATCGCATCTGTCGGATCATCATCTTCTAAATAAGGCAACTCTTCGACAATCAAGAATATCTTCTGTGATTCTTGCCTTTATTAGAATAATTCTTTCTCTGCCTTTGTGAGCACGAAAAAGACTCTATAAATAGGGCTCTAAAGGCAGTGAGAAAGATGAACTCTTTGGTGCATTATTTGTGAGCATTATTGTAATATTTGTGAGAGTTCCTCTTTGTATTCAAGATCATAAGTATTCATGTGATCTTGTAGAATTATGTGTGTTTAGTTTTTTAGCGGTGAGTTTATACCATGTTCATGAGTGAATACACATTGTAATTCGAACACAACGTTTATAGTCTTCGGGAGAAGAATTTTACAAGCCTTGCGTCGGGAGGATGCAAGCACTCGCTAGCCATTGAAGGGAGTTCAAGTGGTTGAGCGTTTCAATCAAGATCAGATTAGTGAAGAGAAAGTACAACAAGTTGCGACAAATCTCAAGAAGGAGTCTTGTTTTGTTTAAGTCAATGTTTTTGTACTTGTGATTCTTTATTAATTGGTTTTATTCTCTGGGCGTGGCCCCAAGGAGTAGGTTATCCGAAAGGGTTTCTGAACCTTGTAAAAATTCGTTGTGTTCTTTATTGTTTTGCACTGTCTTTTTATTGTGTTCAGTTTCTGTCCCGACAGAACTGTATTCTGTGTAAACAGTTAATTACCATTCCGCACTTTAATTAATTCACTTGGTTTAATTAATTTGGTAATTACTAAAAACGGAATTTCAATTGGTATCAGAGCGGGTCACTAAACTCTTAGTGCGATCTTGTATTTTTCCGTTTGTTTTGTGCCTTGTGAAATGTCTATCTTTGCAGAAGGTGGATCTATAACTCGCCCTCCATTGCTGAATGATACAAATTATCCATACTGGAAAGTAAGGATGAAAGCTTTTATCAAATCCCTTGATGAAAGGGCTTGGAGATCAATATTGACCGGTTGGACACCACCTGTCGAGAGATATTTGAAATCTGGTAAGACACAGGTAAAATCTGAACTTGAATGGTCTAATGAAGAAGATAAATTGTCAATTTATAATAATAAAGCTTTACATGCAATTTTTAATGGTGTTGGTGAGGGTTATATAAAATTGATTTCATCTTGTGAGTCTGCCAAAGATGCTTGGGAAATCCTTCAAACTCAATTTGAAGGAACCACTGATGTTAAGCGATCTAGGCTTGTAATGTTGACCACAAGATTTGAAAACCTTCGCATGTCTGAAAACGAAACCCTCACTGAGTTTTATGAAGAATTGTCTGACATTGCTAATGAATATTTTGCTTTAGGAGAAAAGTTGTCTGACTCTGTTTTGGTTAGGAAAATTGTTAGATCTCTTCCTGACAGGTTTCAATCCAAGATCACAGCCATTGAGGAGGTAAAGAATCTTGATACCTTGAAAGTTGAGGAATTGATGGGATCTCTTCGAACTTTTGAACTTAATCAAAAGATTCGCCAAGAGAAACCAATTGCCGTGAAGGAGAAATCGATTGCCTTTAAATCTTCCAAAGAGAAAATGGAAAGCTCAGATGAGGAAGATGATGATGAAATGATCTTGTTATCGAAATTTTTTTAGAAGTTTATGAAAAAGATTGGTAACAAGAAAAACATGTCTAAATCCTCCAAAGGTAATAATTTTTCGAAACCTTTTGAATATACTAATAAAAAAGGTATTCAATGCAGGGAGTGTGAAGGTTTTGGACATATTCAAGCTGAATGTGCCAATACCTTAAAGAAAAATAAGAAGGTCATGGCAGTGACTTGGAGTGACCAAGACTCTGAAAGTAGTGATGAGGAAGAAAATTCTAATCTTGCCTTAACTTCTGTTTTTTCTTGCTTACCTCTTTCTGTGCAGGTGAATGAGAACCTTGTTTGTTTAAATAATACTATTTCAACAGATGAGGGTTCCCATGGTGATTCAAATGAATCCAATTTGGATGAGGATTCTTTGAAAGAATCATACAAAAACATGTATGATCAATGGTTGAAAGTATGTTCAGATAATTGTTTGATGGAAAACAATTACAAAGTTCTCAAGAAAAGAAATGAAGAACTTGGCTCTCTTGTTAAAAAATATGAAATTGAGGTTGTTGCTAAAGATTCTGAAATCAATCGTTTGTCTAATGAAGTTGATAACATTGTGAAAGGTGTCAAATTGCTTAATCATAGATCTATGGTTTTGGATGATTTTCTGCTTGCAGGTCAAAAAGCTTGTGATTTTTCTAGGTTAGGATCAAATGAATCTAAACCTAAAGGAAAAACAATTTATATTTATGGAAATTTTCCTATTGTTTCGACAACTGACCCTTCTGCAGGAACAACTCAAACTCATGTGGCATCATCTTTTCAATCTGTCACATCACATGAGAAACAGACCAGAAATTTTGAGAATAAAAAAACTGGTCATTTTATTTGCAATTTCTGTGGAGTGAAAGGTCATTTTCGACCTAAATGTTTTACCTTGATGAATTTTCTTCACAAAAATTACTTTAATCATCATGGTAATTTGAGACAAATGCCCTTGAAGAAAAGGTCTCCACCTAAGAAAGTTTGGGTGAAGAAAAATAAATTCAAATGTCTTGCTGCCTTTACTTGTCTTAGAACATGTGCTTCTAACTCTTGGTTTTTTTATAGTGGTTGTTCAAGGCATATGACAGGTAACAAAAGCATACTCACTGACTTCAAGACTTTGAAAAATGGGGCAGTCACATTTGGAGATGATTGGGCAGGAAACACTGATGATCGAAAAAGCACAAGTGGTGGTTGTTTTTATTTAGGAAACAATTTGGTCTCCTGGCATAGTAAAAAACAAAACTCCATCTCCTTGTCAACAACTGAAGCTGAGTACATTGCTGCTGGAAGCTGTTGTACTCAACTTTTGTGGATGAAACAAATGTTGGCAGACTATGGGTTTGATGTTAAAACTTTAGCCATTTTTTGTGATAATACAAGTGCTATTAATATCTCCAAAAATCCTGTTCAGCACTCTCGCACCAAACATATTGACATTCGTCATCATTTTATTAGGGAACTTGTTGAAAACAAAACATTGATTTTAGAATATGTTGAGACTAACAAACAAATTGCAGATATCTTTACTAAAGCCTTAGACATGGTCAGATTTGATTCCCTCAGGAAATCCTTGGGGGTTTGTTTTATTTGAAATTGCCAATAAATTGATTATCTTGCCTTGCATATGTGTTTTTGTAAATCTCTTGTCTTGATTGGAAGAAATTTGATGAGCATATTTTTTTTTGTATTTTAGAGAATGATCGTTATAAGTCCTATACTTTGTTGGAATACAAAACCATATTTGAAAAATTATAGATCATCCAATTTATATTTGATCAAATCATTATCTTTGTATGAGCATTCCTAATCCAGTTTCTTTTTCAGGCTCCATTTTGGAAAAGAGCTACCTATACTGATGTGTGAAAGTCGACACTGAGTAAGTTGGTACCAGGTAATTAACAATTATATTGGAGGATACTCTACCAGCGTAAAGGGCTACCATCAGTATAAGAGTTATAGCCTCCATTATGGTTACAATTGGAAAAAGGCTAAAAATCGCCAAATATGGGCAATGACCCTAGCTTTAAAAGGCCAAAAAGAAACGCCAAATTGCTTACACTTGCACACACTTATGCCTGTTCTAGACTGTGTAAGATGATTGTAAGACTCATACATATAATGAATTGACTCAAATATATTTTGTGTGTGGTATGTTTTTCGAATTATGGTCTCTTAGTATCTGAAGTATAACTCATTTATCTAATTTGTGAAAAATATGGTTATCTTGTTTCTTCTGAACAGGACTTGGGATTTACATGGACACATATGGTATGGCAATTTATACTTTATTTTCGGCAATTTTGTATTAAAAAATAATAAAAATTTTGAAAAATAAAATCTGTTATCTACCGTGTACTTAAAAAAAAGGGGTTTGAAAAATTAATTTATGCAATTTATTTGTTTTATCTCAATATATTCTAAAAATATTCAAAAGTTTCCAATTTTGAGGTGTGACAGAATTTGTTTTAAAAAGGGAGATATTTTGGCATTTATCACTAAAAATCCGGTTACCCATTTTTGGTTACCCAATCTTGAACTTGCCTCATTTGTGTTCCGAATACTTTATATATTCGGAGTCCCTTTGGTTGTTTTAAACTCAGTTTTTCCTGTTTGTCTCTCTCTCGTATAACCAAAGTGTTTAGGGCTTTTGTCCTTTGTGTGTCTCCATTTGTTTCTATTCTAGCAGCCATGAAATCCAAGGAGCTTATCACCCCTGCTGTCCCGACTGCTCTCGGTTCTGTCCAGACAAGTCTTACACATCTTTCTGACCGGTTCACTCTAATGGAGGATACTCAGCGCCAAATTCTTGCTTCATTGGCCCTTATCAGTGATCCAGCTCTCCTGCTCCATGATGGTCACAGTTCCCTTTGATCTATTTTTATTTTGCTTTTGATAGACGTAAAAGAACTCTTGATGGGTATTTCTTTTGGTTTCGTTTCCTTTGTTCTTTGGCATTTTCTTAGACAATGAGGGGGAGAGAGTAACTCTATTTTTGGCACTTTGATTATGTTGCCCTGCTGTTTCATATTGTTCTTTGTTAACTATGCTTTGGTTATCTTTCGCAGGGGGAGTCATTTTGTGATCATTTTGTGACTCTTATGCTTTTGAGCTCTTACGTGTGTTTTGCAGGGATTTTTCTAAAAATAGATATTCCTTGTCTATAAAATTGCCAAAGGGGGAGATTGTTTATCCTTATTGGCATTTTTATAGAAATATCTTTTTCTTAAAAGATAAAATTGGTTGAATTAGTTGTTTCCCTTTATTATAATATTCAGAAATGTTTGTTTCCTTTTATTATAATTTTCGGAATTGTTTGGTTTCCTTTATTGATATTTTTGGAAAACCACTTTCCTTTTGTGTGAATTTTGGACAATAATGTGCTTCCTTATTTAGCCTATATTGTCTCATGTTGTTTATAAAGGAAACAAATTTTATTGCAAATATTCGGTACTTACCCAAAGTTGTTTTTGGATTATTTGCTGATATATTTTCGTGCAGCTCAAGGATTGCAATCAGGAAACTGGTTCTTAATGTCATTAATTATTGTTTCCTTTTTGAGTTTGTTTTGATTCGACACAGGTCTGAGCTGTCCCCACCGATATCGCATCTGTCGGATCATCATCTTCTAAATAAGGCAACTCTTCGACAATCAAGAATATCTTCTGTGATTCTTGCCTTTATTAGAATAATTCTTTCTCTGCCTTTGTGAGCACGAAAAAGACTCTATAAATAGGGCTCTAAAGGCAGTGAGAAAGATGAACTCTTTGGTGCATTATTTGTGAGCATTATTGTAATATTTGTGAGAGTTCCTCTTTGTATTCAAGATCATAAGTATTCATGTGATCTTGTAGAATTATGTGTGTTTAGTTTTTTAGCGGTGAGTTTATACCATGTTCATGAGTGAATACACATTGTAATTCGAACACAACGTTTATAGTCTTCGGGAGAAGAATTTTACAAGCCTTGCGTCGGGAGGATGCAAGCACTCGCTAGCCATTGAAGGGAGTTCAAGTGGTTGAGCGTTTCAATCAAGATCAGATTAGTGAAGAGAAAGTACAACAAGTTGCGGCAAATCTCAAGAGGGAGTCTTGTTTTGTTTAAGTCAATGTTTTTGTACTTGTGATTCTTTATTAATTGGTTTTATTCTCTGGGCGTGGCCCCAAGGAGTAGGTTATCCGAAAGAGTTTCTGAACCTTGTAAAAATTCGTTGTGTTCTTTATTGTTTTGCACTGTCTTTTTATTGTGTTCAGTTTCTGTCCCGACAGAACTGTATTCTGTGTAAACAGTTAATTACCATTCCGCACTTTAATTAATTCACTTGGTTTAATTAATTTGGTAATTACTAAAAACGGAATTTCAAGATTAACTTAATATTGTGTGATTTATTTTGATTAATTTTTGCAAATCACTTTGGTCAAAATTGAGATATTAGAATATTATTTAATTAATTCAGATTGACTATCAGAAAATCACTTTGGGTAGCAAATGATATTACCAGAATAAATGTGATTAATTTTGATTGATTTTTCAGAAAATCATTTTGGGTAACTGTTGATATTACCAGAATAAGTGTGATTAATTCTGATTGATTTTCATAAATTAAGATTCTAGATTTGTTGAATATTTGGGCATTAATGCACTTGATTCTCACACATTTTCAACTCTCCATGTAACGCCCTAATTTCTCATAGATTACCGAGAACACAGCGTTGGGTCATAATCGTAAATATTGCTCTTTTATTGAATTAAAACTTGAAAATAAATACATGGATCCATGGTTTTACAAAAATAAAATAATTGTATTTTACATAAAAATGAGCAACATTTAAATAAAGATTTAAAAGAAAACATTCTTTAATGAAAATAAATAAATAGGCCTGTTTGATCTTCCTCGACTATATGGTCCCCACGAGTACATCACGAAGCTCTTATGTTCCACTCGCCACCGGCCTTTCTTGTTAGGAGTATGTCCTAAAAGCATGTAAAATACATTAATTATTTCAATGAATAAATAAATACAATGGTCTATTATTGTTATATTTAGATTATTAAATTATTGTTTGAATAGTTTTGTAAATATCAGAAAAATTCCATAGTTATTATTGAGAATGTGATCTTGTATCAATACAAGAGAATTAAGATCACATGAATGAATAAAAATAGTCAACAACAACAAATTGAAATTATGGAATTCTTTAATTGGGGTTGTAAGTACGGTTTACTGAGTATCATGTTGATACAAATAATCTAGATTCAGATTATTGATGTGGTAAGACATCTCGGTAAAGGTGCTTTATATAATATGATTATATATGACATGGACCGATATGAATAAAAGTCTTTATCCAAAAACCATTTAATAATAAAGAATTATAATTCATATCATAACTGATGATCATTTATAGATCAACCTAAATCCTGAGTGTTCATGAACTCCTGTTCATGTTTATTAAACCTTTTCATTAATTCGTTAAGGTCTTTTCATAGAATGAGGCTAATGACTTTTGTTTTAGAGATTTAATATCATGGATGGCTGGGAACATGTATGAACAATACAAAATCTAATTTTTCCTAACGGATCGTATATTGGTTCCTTTAAGGGTTAATTCTGGAACTGAATGATTTTGAGCTCAAATCTATAATTAGATTATAGATTAATTATTCACTAGTGAATTAATGGTACTTAAGGAATAAGAAGTAAATTAGAAAGGTAAAATGGTAATGCTTCCATTCTAATTTATGAACTAATTAATTATAGGGTTGAACTATTGTAAGATGGTTATATCAATGGACGACTTAAATAAGATTTGTATAAAAGTATATCTATAACATAAAGAGTTAAATTATGAATTTATAGTGGAGAAATATCAGAATTAATAAATTAACTATTATAATTAAAGAATTTAATTATTTAGTTTCAATTTATTGGAGCTTAATGTTATAGGTCCATGGTCCCCGAAATGGTCCAACAAACACTAACAAAGATAAATACAAAAATAGGTAAAATGACTTATTTGATAAGTAAAATATTTTTCTATGCACCAAACATAATTATTGTATAATAAATTAATTAAGAATTAATTAATTATTTGATTTAACAAAAATATAATTAATTTTGAATTAATTTATTTTTGAGATTTTGGTATTTAAATAATAATAAAAATTTGGAAAAATCGCATGCCTTCCTTGGCATGTGGTACACGTGTAGCACAGTGCACAGCACTGTGCTATATGCATAAGAAGTTCATGGCAGTTTCTTAGTTCCACAATTTTAGTTATTTTAATATTAAATAAATAATGAGATATTGTAATATGATTAAAATATTATTATTTAAACAAAATCCGATAACTGATTAGTTATTTTCAAATTGTTTAAAATAAATAATATTTTATTTTTAATATATTGGATATATTAAATATAGGAGATCAGTTTTTCAGAACGACACTTTTTCAGTGATAGAAAATATATCGTGAAATCTCCTTAAGAGAAATAGAACAGTGATACAAGCATAGGTCACTGTTCTTCAAAACTTAGGTCCAAACTTTATCAGATCTCATGTGTTGTGAACATCTGATAAATAGATTTTGCCTATTATTTTGTATAGCGAGTCCACACTCGTTCTTTGAGTGTTAAGAAAATTTTGAAAGATCCTAGTGTGGAATCTCAAGGATTTTTGCCGTACAAAAAAATAGCAGCAAAGAAGGACTTGAGGTAATTTTCTATTCATATCTTTGATTCAATATATATATATATGTATGTGAGGAAGTAGATCTAGAAATCTTGTGGGGTTAAATTAACAATTTTGATTGTTGTTCCGCTACGTATAATCTCTGATTTGATCTATAAAAACCAACATTTCTATCCTTAATTGCCTGAAATAATAACATCACAAGGAGTGAGCCTCTAAGCTCAGTAAGGAAAATACAAACAAAAGTTAGTCATATAATCAAACATATCATAAATTTCACCAAAGTCATAAATAAACTTATTTATACTAATCACACAACAATAAATCCTTGGTCATATCATAAGCTAAATCATATCATAGTCATAAATTATAGGTCATAGATCATAAATCATACTCTAAGTCATAAGTCATAGGTCATAAGTCATAAGTCATAAATCATAGATCATAAGTCATAATCATAACTATATGTCATAGGTCATAAATCATAATCATAACTATAGGTCATAATAACAAGTCAGATATAATAACAAGATAAGTGTTTATACAGGGGGTGGCAATTAAGCCCCGGACAAAAGTCTGTCATACACCCGACATCACTTAGGTCTGTCATAAAGTTTTGGCAACCGAGCCTGCCGAACATAGTCCGTCATACATCATTGGACACCTTAGGTCCAGACACACTTACCCCTTTATTGTTGTAACGACCCAAATTCGCTAATAAAGCTTAAGGGCCTTGATTAGTGTGCCTGGAGGGCATAATGGGAATTATGTGTGAATTTAATGATTAAGATGCATGATTATGATTTAAAGCATGCTATATGACTATTTGAATACACCTTAGGTCCAGACACACTTACCCCTTTATTGTTGTAACGACCCAAATTCGCTAATAAGGCTTAAGGGCCTTGATTAGTGTGTCTGGAGGGCATAATGGGAATTATGTGTGAATTTAATGATTAAGATGCATGATTATGATTTAAAGCATGTTATATGACTATTTGAATACTTGAGATGCATGACTATGTGTATTAGTATGCATGAAGGCCCTGATTAGGTTAGAGGGGCATAATCGTAATTTTGGCCATTATGGGCATAACTGCTTTGATATGTGTGATAATTGTCGAGACCACATTATTATGTGGATATATCTGTGATCTGTGACTCGAGACGATCCTAGTGAGCAAAGTAGCGAAAAAGTCATGGCGGGGATTTATACCTGGCTCGGGGTGAGCTTAGAGGTATAAATGGGAATTTAGGGAATATACTGGAGTCTATCTTGACATTGAGGAATATTATTGGTGATCAGTAAGGTATCGGGAATTAAATGGGAAATATTAGGGACACTCGAGGAGTTAGCGGGAATTGGGTAAAATGACTAAAATGCCCTTAAGTGGATTAAAAGGTTTAGATTTAATAGGGAGGGCATAATGGTCATTTGGCTTACAGGAGTTAAGTATTACCAAGGCTTTATGTTAGTGGGAAGTGTAGAAGTCTGAAAAAGAAGGAAAAGGAAGGGAAAAGAAAGGAAGGAAAACAGAGAGAGTTCTCTAAGTCGGTTTATAATTTCCTTCACCTGTTTCTTGAGGATTTCTGGAGTAAAGCTCAGAGGAGAGCTGGGATAAACTAAGCATCAAGGATTCTAAGCTAAGTGTGGGGAATTGGCAGAGGTTTAGCAAGGGTTCATCAACACTTGAGGTAAGACTTTAGAGTTTTTCAATTTCTGTTTCTGGTTTTTGAGCTATGGTGCTTAAGTTGAATTGAATGGAACTTTAGGAAATTCAGGTCTAAGGCTGAGGAGGAGAAAGCCAAGGAAGTTTTGAGGCAACTTGTGGTCGAATTCCACCAAAGGTATAAACCCTTAATTCCAACTTTGTTGTTCAGCTGGTTTTTACTGAGTTTTAGAGCTTAGGAGTGGCTATGGTGGATTTTGAGTTTGGGGATGCATGTGCTTGAGTTCTAGGTATTTGGGGTGCTTGGGATGAGTGGAGTATGGTCATAAGGTTGTTTTTGAGTTTGGGAAGGAGTTGGAAGAGTTTTGGTTGAGGTTGGTTCGAGAAAATCGCAGAAGAGAAAAATTGGTGCTGGTCTGTCTGTGACTAGCGCTACAGCACTAGCCTTAGGGCGCTGTAGCGCTAGGCCATAATGCTGAGGGGATTTTGGCTTCTGTTTGTAGCGCTGTAGCGCCCTCCCATGAGCGCTGTAGGTGAGATTTTAGGGTTATTTGCAAGGGTTTTTGACCAAGGGTTTGGGGTTTGATTCCACCACCTTGTTTGGTGGAACTAGGACTTCCCGGGGGCTCGGGATTGACCCCGAGGCTAGGTTTTGGACTTGAGGTTCGATAATGACTTTGGCCATGATTGTGTTTAGGTGAGCGCTAGGGCTCGAGGGGGATCGTGCTCAAGGATTCAAGGGATCAAAGCTAGTGAATTGAAAGGTAAGAAAACTACACCTGATTATATGTTTGTGATGGGAATAAGTGCTCCCGAGAGTTGTATCGTGTCAATGATGGCATTACGCCATGGGACATGTAAAGTGGCCTAAGAGTGTCGTACATAACATTTGCGCATAGGGCGCGGCTTGGCCACTGGTAGCCGAGAGTATTCACTGAGCTTGGGGCAAGCGGGCCGGAGTTAGTGGGATAACGGAGGGAGCAGCCTGAGAGCACTAGCCCTAGTTATCATTTGTGCAGTGATATGAATTGATATGCTTAGTTTGTTGAATACTTGGTCATACTGAATGATTATAAGATTGAGAACTTTTGATGTTATGTGAGATATGGTTTTGCTTACTGATTGCTTATGCTCTATTGTTGTGTTTTCTTGCTGGGCCTTGGCTCACGGGTGCTACGTGGTGCAGGTAAAGGCAAAGGCAAGCTGGACCAGTCCTGAGTTGGAGGGCTACGGGGCTGAATGTACATAGCCAGCTGTTGGATCACCATGGTCGAGGAGTGGGTCAGGACAGGGATTACCTAACTGTTTGTTTTGCCTTAGTAAGGCTGGTTATTGTACTTGAACCTTGTAACTTTTGTAAACAATCTTTAAACTTGTACTTTGGGATCCCGTGTAAACATATAACGTTTCTTAATGTAAAAGTGGATTTTGAGACCAAACCATTTTAAACCCTAGTTCCTTTATAGTTCCAGTAACACGATTTTAATTAAATGACTTGATTAGCAAGTCTGGCACTTTATAAACACATAGTGTAACGGTCTTGGCTACCCAGGGCGTTACAATTGTACTTGAAATGTTAGGTCATACAAACATAAACTATATCATAAACTACATAAACTAAGTCATAATACTAAACTACCTAATTTTTCTTACCAAAAACTAGAATATTGGAGACAATAGCGGGATTGAAACTCCTAAAACCAAACATAAAGAAACCATAGGTTTCTAAAAAAATAAGATGAAGAGAAGATCTAAACCATCGGGATAAGAACTTACCAAAAACTTTAAGTTTCAAAAAATTTGAACACCTAACAAAAAGTCACTATCACAAGTTAGGATTTGAAGAAAAATGAAAGAATAATAGAAACTATAGTGAACTAAACCTGAAGATAATGAATACCTTGGATAGCTTAGAACCTCGATCTATACCTCGAACACCAAAAATCACACAAAAACTTACTTCCCAAGTGTTTATAAAAGCTTTAGATTTAGTGTTTCTCTCTAGAACGAACTTAGCAGCTTGAAGGCTATGAACTGTGCTTGAATGATAAATAGAATGGCTGAGTGAAGGGTCCTATTTATAGAGTTCAAGGAGTGAAACTAACTCCTTTAAAATGAATAAATAAATGATTAAAAATGAATAAATTTGAATTATCTGTTCAACAGATGCCTAGAACTCGGTCAAAAACGTTTGGGAACGAGTCAAGGTTGTTGAGGGCTGTTTCTAGTTTAGAATTTTACGAACAACTCAAATATGGCCACTGGAGCTGATATATCGCCTAGGGTAGGCGATATACCGCCCTTACCATGATCCCGAAGGTCCATGGTTTCATTCGTGCAAAGTCGATGTGTTTTTCGTATCAATTATAGGCGATATATCTGCCCCTATAGTTGCGATATATCGGCATACGCTGATATTTTAAACATGTTTTTGCACATTTCAGGATAATTTGAAATTGATTAAAAACTACTTTGACTGAGTAAAACATGATCCTAACAGATAATGGAAGGTTCTAGAGCTTCTAGATCTTTCTTTTAATTAAACTATCCATCAAAAATACTTAAATCCTTAATAAAATGCCTGTGACAAATGTCACGCTCTTAATTATTCTAACTAAATCTTAGGTTATAATAAATAATATTCTTAGGATTATATTCATTAATCAAACCTTATGATAAAGTTAATATTTTTAAACCATAGGTTAAACTTATAAATTCCATAACTATTTCTACGAGTTTCTAACTAAATCCCGGCTTGAACCATGTTGACGCGGTTCTTCGCCAACAAGTAATTAAGAGAAGAAGAGAAAGGCACTAGTGCTGAAAGTAGAACCGTCACAGATATGAAATCTTAGAGAATGAACTATCTGACTCAAGACACTTTTTTAAGTGGTTCAAAGGTTAAAATCCTTCTACTCCACTAGTCAATATTATTGATGTATTCTGGGTATTTGGTTTACAAAGTATATGGCTCTTCAGAGACTATTTTTTCCAACCCCTATCAACTCCCAGGGTCCCCATATTTATAGGAGAAGGCACCTGGAAGTTGGTAGGGAGGTCATCACGTGACCTTACCATTTGTCATATCAACTCTGTAACATTTATGATTAATTCCTAAACCTGACACATAAGTGTGGTCTAATCAGTATGTAAGGAGATAATGGGCCGCACGGCCCAACCCAGCCGTGGGTGTCTGAATGCGCACGTTCCTGATGCGTGCCCGGGAAGTCAGGGAGATATCGGACACGTGATGTCAGATATAGGCACGTTTATCTTGCATGTGTTGACTTTACAACGAGCTGCTTCATTGGCCCAACCTTCGGCCTGAAGGACTCCTTCCCCCAGTCTTGGGCAGCATTGGCGAGTTCTTGAGGATACCTCGAGCTAAGTGGGTACGACCTGGAAAACAAAATCTCTGACCTGGGGAAGTCCTCGGACTAACCTTGATTAGTCCGAGGCTCGACCTGCTAATCAGCCAGTGGGAAAACCAGGGCGTACATCTGCCCCCCAAGCTCCTGCTCGTGGTATATGACGTCATATATAGAAGACCACAGTAGGGGCTTTTAGACTTCCCTACAACCCTTCACATTCCACTTTTTGTGCAGGCGTCTGATACGTGGAACGCCGTGGGTGGTGACGGTACGTTTTACGAGAACCGCATTTAATGGCCTAGCCTATTGCCCAGCCGCCGTTTCATATTTCGAGTGGAAGGCCTCGGATCCCTCACTAGGGCCATCCAAGAGCCTTCTTCACGTGATATTTCCCTTATATAAAAAGGGGGTGGCCATCCTACGCACGGACCACCCCTTCATTCAAATATTTCTCAAATCTCTTTCCTTCTTCCTTCTCTGACTTTCAGAAGAACGAAACCCTCGGCTCTACTGCCACCATTTTCCTTGTTCTCGAAGCTTAGGCGCACGAGTTCCTCCAAAGCTTTGGAAGCTACTGCACCGATGAGGCTCCTGCCAACGCAACACTCTCGTTTACCGTCCAGCCATATATTGTAAGTTTTCTGACCCTGTTCATTTTGAAAGCATGCCACTGTAGTTTAGGTGAGAATTTTTACTGTAGTCGCATGCAAGGGTTTTCTGGGTTGCGAGGGTAGGAGGGTGACAACCCCTTTTAGGCTAGGGCACGCTTGTTGTAGGAAATCGCTTTAGAGTATGGGTTTCAAGATGCTCCTCCAGAAACAATTTCTGGTTAGGATCTTTAGGAATTTTGGGTGCAAAACCAGGTAGCTTAGAGGATACGCTTCAAAAGCGGTTTTGCAACGTTCAGCCTGTTGAAACTTCCCCCCCAAGGTAAATTTTTACTCTGAACCCCCTGACACACGAATTCCGAGTAATCTGGGATCTGTTGGGAGCATATGCGCGTGTTCATTGAACCGCGTGGTTCCACTCTCCGCGGGCTGGGCTTACCTCAGCTCGTGTTAATAATGATTGCTTCGTACTTCTGCTTGGGTCGCCTTTTCTAAAGTGTTTTCTTTTGTTCGATAGGCGACCAGATGGCTCCAAAAAGGAATCTGCCTCAGAAGAACGTGGGAAGCTCGATCTCCCAGCAAGAGAAAGGAAAGGCGGTGATGCCCAGCTCGCCGATCCCCCACTTTGGGCCGGCCGTGGAGAAACAAGTCGAGGTGGCCCCCGACGCATTCTTTGAGGCGGAGAGAATCATCTCAAAGGTAACCGACCAGGCGAGGATCAACAAACTTTTCCTCACCCACAAGATCCCACTGGGGAAGGCCTCAGTCATATCCCGACCTGCTGCGGAGGGCGAGTGGAGCTGTACGCCGCTAGAAGAATCGTTCGCGGCCTGGAGCGGTGAGCACTTCAAGGCAGGGGCCTTCCTCCCCCTGGACCAGTACTTCGCTGACTTTCTGAACTACGTGGGGTTGGCCCCTTTTCAGCTCCCCCCCAACTCTTACCGTCTGCTGGCGGGGTTGAGGTACTTGTTCAAGAAGCAGGAGTGGGAGGTCCCTACTCCTGCTGATATTTTATATTTCTTTTGCCTCAAAGCCAGCCCGGATCAGCGGGGGCGAGGTGACGGGTTTTACTATTTAACCTGTTTTCCTAATACGGCGGCGGTCATCGAGCTGCCAAGCCATCCAAATGACTTAAAGGACCAGTTTTTCATGTCAACTGGGTTCCGGAACTGTGAGCACCACTACTTCAATCGTCCTCGTAAGTGAACCCCGACCCTAGCTCGCCTTTTAAGTTTTGTTTAATTTTAGCTCCCCCATACTCCATTCTGATTCCAGCCCAATCTTGCAGCCATCTACGCGAGGACCGAGAAGTCTGCGACCCTCGGGGGTCAATATGAAACACTGGCGGGCTTGCCCCCCAGTGAAAAGGACTACCGCGCGCTCATGACGGACGAGACGATGGTGTTCTGCAAACTGATTTTTCCAAATTAGACTCTGAACCTGAAGAGGCTCCGGGGGCCGCCCCCAGCTCGCGCAGACAGACCAATCACCGTGGAGGAGGTCGCGGAAGAGGAGGACGAGGAGGATGAAACAGCTGAAGTTCCACTCGTGAGGAATAGAAAGAGGACCTTGGAGGTCGCTCAGGGGGTGGATGAGGAGAGGATCCAAACCGGAGCAGCCGCGGGTCCTTCCGGTCAAGGTAACCCTTATTTGTTTAAGAATGTAGATAGGGCCACTGCAGACCCCCGGCTGGTTAGGTTCAATCCTAGGCAGATCGTCCATCGTCACGGGAGGGACCCGGACCTGAATACACTCCTGCTCCATTGTGTTGACTGGCTCGTGCTGGATCACCAAGAGAGCCGACCTAGGGGTACCATAGTAGTAGATAACACCCTAGCTTTTAGGTCGATCCTTTTTGAGGAGTATGGGACCAACTTACGCACATGGCCATCACTTTAGAGGGGTGCCTATGCCCCGGGGCTTAGACAGTATGTAGAAGAGTCAAGCCCCGAGTCAGAACCGGACCTAGAATCCGCGCCAGTTCGTGAGATAATTGTCCTAGGCTCTTCCAGCTCGGGGGGTAGGGCTCCCTTAATATTCGTATACTTTTTTGCTTTTAACCTCTGCATGTTTGCTAACTTGTAATAACCATGTTTTTGTTTTTGGCAGAAGAGATGTCTCAGCCCAGGGGTAATCTACGGGGTGTAGTCTTCGGCGGGAATCCCCCAGCAGGGCCAAGGTTGAAAAGGCTCCGAGAGTCCAAGAGCGCGGCCGGGGCTTCCACCGAATCCCCGGCTAAGGAGAAGGAAAAAACCCCGCCATCCCAGGTCGAGGGGGCAATCCTTCCTGCTCCCAGAGCAGGACACCTGCCCTCGCCGCCCCAGCGATCTCCACCAGCCACCTAGGACGTGGTACTGGAGATCGGGACTCCGGCTGTGGCAGCCCCGGATGTACGCATATCGATCGACTCCCATGATCTGGGAAAGATCCCCGAAGCATTCCAGGGGACGGTGTATGAGTCGGCGAGCTATGCCGTCGGCCGCTTCTACAAGCTCAAAGAGAAGGATCTCTGGGCTATCGAAGCAACGAGCCCGGTTCGAGTCATAGAGTCTCCGCTGGACATGACCCTAACGGTAATCTGCCCCACTCTTTTAAAGCTGTAACACTTACACAATGCCTTGTTTTTCCACTTAGCCAACTTATCCTTCCTTTCTTGCAGGGCATTGCTGCCGCTCATCGAGGTATCGCCAGGACCAAGGCTCAGCTCGAGGAGATGGAGGATGAGCGCTAGGCCGCCCTTCAGGAAGCTCAGGCGGCGAAAGATGCGCTGGCGGCTTCGAAGGCCGAGCTAGAGAGGAGCCGCTCAAAGAACCGAGAACTTGAAACCTCCCTTGCCACTTCGCGAGTAGATCTCGAGGCAGCGAAGACCGAGGCCCAGACTGCCCTGGAGGCCGCCTTGGAAGCCGAGCGGGCCATCTCGGAGCAGTCAATGCAGGACCTGTTCTATCACTGTTGGGCCCATAACCCGGATGCTGACTTCTCTTTTATGCCACCGGACCTCTGGGCTATCTTGCTGCCGAAATTCCAAGCCCGCCTAAACAAAGAGGTACCGCCCTTGGAGACTGGGGAAGCCTCTGGCGCGGCGGAGCAGGGCGAGACCGCGACCTCCAAAGGACCAGCTGATGGGGCTTAGGGCACTCCTCCTTATGCATTTGTGATTATTTTTATTTTGTCTTTGTAACCTTTTAATGAGGTGTTTTCACCTCGAGACGATTTACTTGGTCACCTTAACTTATATATATTATAATTTTTTTTATAAGCTTAGTTCATGCTAACCGTTATTTATATCCCGAGCTCTTTAAGAAAGAGCCACGACCAATAAACTTAAGTTAACTTCCCAAGTTTTATGACCCGGTTAAAACCAGGACCTTATTTTGAAAACTTAGTTCGTGTTAACTTTTATCCATATCCCGAGCTCTTTAAGAAGAACCACGATCAATAAATTTAAGTTAACTTCTAAGTTTTATGACCCGGTTAAAACCAGGAACTTATTTTGAAAACTTAGTTCGTGTTAACTTTTATCCATATCCCAAGCTCTTTAAGAAGAACCACGATCAATAAATTTAAGTTAACTTCTAAGTTTTATGACCCGGTTAAAACCAGGAACTTATTTTGAAAACTTAGTTCGTGTTAACTTTTATCCATATCCCGAGCTCTTTAAGAAGAACCACGATCAATAAATTTAAGTTAACTTCTAAGTTTTATGACCCGGTTAAAACCAGGAACTTATTTTGAAAACTTAGTTCGTGTTAACTTTTATCCATATCCCGAGCTCTTTAAGAAGAACCACAATCAATGAATTTAAGTTAACTTCTAAGTTTTATAACCCGGTTAAAACCAGGATAGGACTTAGTTCGCGTTAACCCTTATCCATAGATAAGAGTCAACATCTAAGTCGTTAAGGAGACCTAGTCGTTAAGGAGACCTGGTTATATCCAGGTACCATATGCCCCCCAAGTAACTGGGAAAGGGTCTTTCGTGGTTACTTTAAAATCACACTTGCAAATAAAAATAAACATTCGATTCTTATTTATACATAGAAAGTGGCCCTCCAGGCCTTACAAGTGGATCATTGATAGTATTTCTTTAAGTGGATGGCATTCCAAGTCCGCGGGATCGCCCCTCCATTAAGTCGAGCCAACTTATAAGTTCCCTCCTTGATGACTTCGACGACCTGGTATGGTCCTTCCCAGTTTGGTCCCAAAACCCCATCTTTGGGATCTTTTCCGGCCAGGAAAACTCTCCTTAGGATCAAGTCGCCAACGCTGAAGGCGCGTTTTTTGACCTTGGTGTTGAAGTAGCGAGTGATCTTCTGCTGATAATGGGCGAGTTGGAGTTGCGAATCCTCTCGCCTTTCATCAACTAGGTCTAGGGAATGGCATAGGAGTTTGTGGTTCCGGTCTTGGTCGTAGGATTGGACTCTATGCGACAGAACTTTAACCTCCACGGGGAGGACTGCTTCACTCCCAAAGGCTAGGGAGAAAGGAGTGTGACCCGTGGGAGTTCGATGCGAGGTCCGGTATGCCCACAGGACCTGGGGGAGCTGGTCTGGCCAGACCCCTTTTGCCTCATCTAGCCTCTTCTTGAGGCTTGTCTTTAGAGTTTTGTTCACAGCCTTGACCTGGCCGTTCGCCTGGGGATAGGCCACGGACGAGAAACTTTTCACAATTCCGTGCCTTTCACAAAATTTGGTGAACAGATCGCTGTCAAATTGGGTGCCGTTGTCGGAGACGATCTTCTTAGGAAGGCCAAATCGACAGATGATGCTTTTCACCACAAAGTCGAGTACTTTCTTCGATGTTATTGTCGCCAATGGCTCTGCTTCGGCCCACTTGGTGAAGTAGTCAATGGCTACCACGGCGTAACGGACCCCGCCCTTCCCGGTGGGCAGGGCGCCCACTAGATCTATTCCCCAAAAAGAAAATGGCCAAGGAGCCGAGATCATTTTTAGCTCGACCGGAGGAGCTCGGGCAACCACAGCGAATCGCTGACACTTGTCGCACCTTTTCACGTACGAGATTGAGTCTTTGGACAGAGTCGGCCAATTATAACCTTGCCTGAGAACCTTTAAGGCTAGGCTTTGCCCCCCAGTGTGGTCTCCACAGAATCCTTCGTGGACTTCCTGCAGGATGGCCTTCGCTTCACTTGGAAGAACGCACCGGAGGAGAGGTAGGGAGTGCCCACGTCGGTACAACACTCCTTCGACTAGCGTATATCTAGGAGCTTGATAAAGTACTCGTCGTGCGCCGTTACGCTCTTCGGGTAACCTGCCTTCGACGAGATACTCAAGAATGGGAGTCATCCAGGTCGGCCTAATATCAATCATCTCGATCTCTGCCTGATCTCCCTCTATACTTGGTTTTTCCAAGAATTCTATTGGCACCAACCCCAGGGTTTCTGCCTCTCCCGAGGTGGCGAGTTTGGCGAGAGCATCTGCGTTGGCGTTCTGCTCCCGAGGTATCTGTTCGATCGACCCTCGCCCAAATGTGGCCAGCTCGTCTTTTACTTTTGCCAAATAGGCAGCCATCTTGGGTCCTCGCGCCTGATACTCTCCCAGAACCTGGTTCACCACGAGCTGGGAGTCACTAAAGCACTGGACGGAGATCGCTTTTAGCTCATTAGCTACCCTCAGCCCAGCCAATAAAGCCTCGTACTCTGCCTCGTTGTTAGATGCCTTGAACCCGAACCTTAGCGCCGAGTGGAATCTATGTCCCTCGGGGGATATCAGGATGATTCCGGCCCCGGAGCCGTTCTCGTTAGATGAACCATCAATGAAGATCTTCCACGATGAATGTGGGGAAGCGACCTGAGGCAAGCCTTCTGATGGATTCTCCTGGAATCCCGTGCACTCCGCCACGAAGTCGGCCAAGGCCTGACTTTTTATGGAAGTTCGTGGAGTATAGAAAATCTCGAACTGACTGAGCTCGATCGCCCACTTTAGCAAACGCCCCGATGCTTCAGGCTTTTGCAACACCTGCCTTAGAGGATGATCGGTCATGACGTGCACCGAGTGGGACTGGAAATATGGTCTGAGCTTTCGCGAGGCTGTGATTAGGCAAAACGCCAATTTTTCCATCAGTGGGTATCGCGACTCTGCTCCGAGGAGTCTCTTACTGATGTAGTAGACTGGCTTTTGAACTTGGTCCTCTTCTCGCACTAGCACGGCGCTTGCTGCATCCTCAGTGACGGCCATGTATAGGAAAAGAGGTTCTCCTGCCCTGGGCTTGGACAGCACGGGCGGTTCAGCTAGATGCGCCTTCAAGTCGATGAATGCGCTTTCGCATTCTACTGTCCACTCAAACTTCTTGTTTCCCCGGAGCAGGTTGTAGAAGGGCAAACACTTGTCGGTTGATTTGGAAATGAACCGGTTGAGTGCTGCCACTCTTCCTGTGAGGCCTTGGACTTCTTTCCGCGACCTGGGGGAAGGAAGCTCGAGCAGTGACCTGATTTTTTCGGGGTTTGCCTCGATTCCTCGGGTATTGACTATGAACCCCAGGAATTTCCCTGATGCGACACCGAACGTGCATTTATGAGGATTGAGCCTCATGCCGTATTCTCGTAGTATTTTAAAACATTCTTCCAGGTCGGGAACATGGTTGTCGGCAGTCTTTGATTTGACAAGCATGTCATCAACATACACCTCCATGTTCTTTCCGATTTGGTCCGCGAACATTCTGTTTACTAGCCTCTGATAGGTAGCTCTGGCATTCTTCAGACCAAATGGCATGACCTTATAGCAATAGACATTCGTTGGGGTCATGAAGCTGGTATGCTCCTGGTCCGCCGGGTTCATCGCGATCTGATTGTAGCCTGAGTACGCGTCCATGAAGGACATGAGCTCGTGCCCCGCCGTGGCATCCACCAGCTGATCGATCCTTGGCAATGGAAAGCAATCCTTGGGGCAGGCTTTATTCAGGTCGGAGAAGTCAATACAGGTCTGCCACTTCCCGTTGGGCTTTGGAACCAGCACGGGATTAGCGACCTAAATTGGAAATTTGGCTTCGCGGATAAAGCCACACTTTTTGAGCCGGGCCACTTCTTCTTCAAGGGCTTCGGCTCGGGTCGTTCCTAAACGCCTCTGCTTTTGGGATTTGGCAGGAACACTTTTATCCAGGTGGAGTGTGTGCATGATGACACTCGGACTAATCCCCACCATGTCCTCGTGGGACCAGGCGAATACGTCCAAGCTATTCTTCTGAAACGCAATCAGCTCCGCCTTTCTCTTGTCGCAGAGGTTCTTCCCAAGCTTAACTGTCCGTGATGGATTTTGTTCATCAATGTTCACCTCCTCGAGCTCCTCAATAGCCTGGAGCTCGGATCTGTCCTCGCCTACTCGGGGGTCAATGTCCTCGCTCAAGGCGATCTTTTCTTCTTCGGTCTTCTAAGGTTTTTCAATCTCAGGAGCCGCCAAGGGTCCCTGAGATTCCTCCTTGCCCTGAATGGCCATTGCCAGCTGCCCGAGTTTAGACTTTCCCTTCATGGAAATGTTGTAGCATTCCCTGGCAGTGAGCTGATCGCCCTTGATGGTACAGATTCCTGTTGAAGTAGGGAACTTCATGGTGAGGTGTCGAACGGAAGTGATGGCCTCGAAAGCTATGAGTGCAGGTCGTCCCAAAATGGCGTTGTAGGCAGCGGAGCAGTCAATGACCACGAACTCAAGTAGCTTGGAGACTGTCCGAGACTCTTCTCCTAGGGTGATCACCAGCTCGATCATCCCTATCGCTGCTGATCCTTCTCCCGAAAAGCCATATAGCATCATCGAGGTTGCCTTTAGCTCGACGACAGTCAGACCCATCTTTTCTAAGGTGGATCGGAATAGGAGGTTCACCGAGCTCCCATTGTCCACCAACACTCTCCTTACTTTCCGGTTGGTGAGCTGGACTGCTACGACCAAGGGATCGTTATGAGGGAATTGGACATGACCTGCGTCTTCCTCCGTGAAAGTTATCGGTTGTTTCTCTAGCCGTTGCTGTTTGGACTGACGTTGCTCCGAGACGAATTCCGCTCCGTTATGAGCCTTTAACTCATTCACATACCTCTTCTGTGTGCCTCTGCTCGTGCCAGCCATATGCGGCCCTCCAGAGATGGTGGATATCTCTCCCTCGATCACGGGAGGAGGGACGTCCTGGTCTACCCGAGGCCCAGGCTGATTGGCTGGGACTTCTGGAGTTGGTCGACCCGCTGGGACCCTGTTTCGTGAATATTGCGCCAAGGGGCCTGCTCGGATGAGAGTCTCGATTTCATCTTTTAGATGCCTGCAATCGTCGGTATTGTGGCCGATGTCGTTATGGAAACGGCAGAACTTCGAAGTATCTCTCTTTCCCTTGTGGTGTTTCAATGGCTCCGGCCTCTTCCAAGGGACCCGAGCAGCGTTGCCCAGGAAAATATTTTCCCTGGACTGGGTGAGCTCGGTATATGTTGTGAACACGGGCTTGAATTTATCCACAGACTTATTCTTCTTTTGACCGTGCTGGATGTTATCACCGTTTCCCTTTCTTTTGCCACCGCCGAGCTGGTTGTTCTGCGCATCGCCGGGGATTGCCACCGCGATCTCCGTCCCTGCCCCAGCGGGCTTCTCGGGAACCTGGCTGGTCCCCGCGGCTGAAGCTTCAGCTTCTTCTAAGTTTATCCATTCTTGGGCTCTGTTAAGGAATTCGTTAACCGAGCTGACTCCCTTCCTCTGAATATCTTTCCACAGGTCTCCTCCGACCAGGATTCCGGTTCTCATGGCCATGAGCTTAGAGCTATCGTCAGCGTCCCGAGCTCGAGCAGCGACATTCGCGAATCTGCTCAAGTAGGCTTTTAGCGTTTCACCGGGCTGCTGTCTCACGTTAGCTAGGGAGTCTGCCTGGATTCGGGCGGCCTGGGAGGCGCGAAATGCCCTTTTGAAGTCAGCTGAAAAAGTCTTCCAGGAACTGATTGACTGTCTTTTACTTTGCTTGAACCACTGCCTGTCAGGTTCGATCAGTGTGGAAGGAAAGATCAAGCAACGCAGCTTCGGGCCAATGTTATGAGCCATCATTAGGGTGTTGAACATCCCCAAATGATCCGACGGGTCCCCGTCCCCATTGAACTTTGACAAATGGGGCATATGGAAACCAGATGGGTAGGCCGTCGCTGCTATATTGGGGGCGAAGAGTTCCATTTCGTCGCCAAAGTCATACTCGTCTTTTTCTTTTTCTGTCAGGAGCTTTCTCATCAGCTCCTCCATCTGAGTTAGGCGCTCGAGGGTTTTGTCTTGAGATCCTGGGTTATTCCGGGGCTGTTCCACAGCTCCGGACCCATTGTACTCATTAGGTGGGTTGTTGCCCCTCCTATCTTGAGATAGGTTATTTGGGACATTCCCTCCGTTACGCACTTTGGATCGGACTCCCGCCGAGCGGGCCTGCCTACCATCTTCGGTTCGATCGTCTCTGGGAGAGTTGAGGTGATCTTGGAGGTCGCCTCCCTGTGTAGTCTGGTGACTTTGTGCCGAACTCAGTCGCTGACGTAGGTCTCCTCCCGAGAGATCACTCTGGCGACTACCGGTCCAGTGGCTCCTGCTGGATAGGCTTGGAGTGCGTCTTTGGCGGTTACGGTCTGATCCTTCCCCTGGCACCCTGCTGCGCCAGGAAGGCCCAGCTGAAGGCGGGTCTCTCCTACTACCCCCATAGGCTGGGATGTCCCGAATGGGCTGAGGAGATGGGTATCTGATTGGAGAAGGAGGATGCCTGAATGGGGAGGCGATCCTAGTTCCGTCCGTACGGATCAAATTTGGCGGGGGCCTTTCGGCCCTGCCAGCTTGCTGGTCCTGCGCAGGGCGAGCTGGACGAGGCGCATGACGGTCTTCTGGGACGGGCTGGCGCTGCTGGCCCGCCCCGGATCTCCTTCGGGAGTTTCCTCGAGCTCTCTTGGGCGCCCTCGAGGAAGGTTGAGAGCTAGGGGTTGACGTCCTAACCGAACGGATGTATTGCTGTTGTCTGACCCCAGGCATTTCCCTGAAGTTTGCCTCTTGATGGTGTGATGAAGGGGTGGAGTTGGCTGCATGAGGCCTATCTGAACGACTATGTCTGGACCGATTACTCCGGCGAGAGTTAGGAGCTTCACCTTGCCTCTCCCCAATGTTAACATTGGTTGTGAGAGGGGGTAGTCGGGCCAGAATATCCTGGATTTGCCGACCGGCTGTTGCCAACTGGCTCCTCAGTTGAGCATTCTCCATCTCCACCGCAGTATAATAACACGGGTTCGGATTAGGTGGCCGGGGTGCTGAGCTACCAGTGTCGTCCTGGCCCGCCGGCTGCTTTCCTGGCCTCTGCTGGACTTCAGGAATTTGCTCATCAGGGATGGCAACATGGTGGGCCTCCTGCCCATCATGTTGTTCTGTTTCGTTGCCATGCCTGGATCGAATTGTCACCATAGTTGGATGTTTGTGGTAGCACTAATCGAACTTGCTCTCAATGAAAGCACCAAACTGTTGACGCGGTTCTTCGCCAACAGGTAATTAAGAGAAGAAGAGAAAGGGACTAGTGCTGAAAGTAGAACCGTCACATATATGAAATCTTAGAGAATGAACTATCTGACTCAAGACACTTTTTTAAGTGGTTCAAAGGTTAAAATCCTTCTACTCCACTAGTCAATATTATTGATGTATTCTGGGTATTTGGTTTACAAAGTATATGGCTCTTCAGAGACTATTTTTTCCAACCCCTATCAACTCCCAGGGTCCCCATATTTATAGGAGAAGGCACCTGGAAGTTGGTAGGGAGGTCATCACGTGACCTTACCATTTGTCATATCAACTCTGTAACATTTATGATTAATTCCTAAACCTGACACATAAGTGTGTTCTAATCAGTATGTAAGGAGATAATGGGCCGCATGACCCAACCCAGCCGTGGATGTCTGAATGCGCACGTTCCTGATGCGTGCTCGGGAAGTCAGGGAGATATCGGACACGTGATGTCAGATATAGGCACGTTTATCTTGCGTGTGTTGACTTTACAAAGGGTCAGAGATCCACGAGCAGCAGCTCGCACAACGAGCTGCTTCATTGGCCCAATCTTCGGCCTGAAGGACTCCTTCCCCCAGTCTTGGGCAGCATTGGCGAGTTCTTGAGGATACCTCGATCTAAGTGGGTACGACCTGGAAAAAAAAATCTCTGACCTGGGGAAGTCCTCGGACTAACCTTGATTAGTCCGAGGCTCGACCTGCTAATCAGCCCGTGGGAAAACCAGGGCGTACAAACCAATATCCACGAAAACTAAAATTCTACAGCTACTACTACTACTACTACTACTATCTAGCTAGGTAAAATTCCGGAACGCTACACTCCATGAAGCCTATAAAAGGAGGCTTATCCTCTCATTCTAGTACACACAGATATAGAGTATCACACACTTTGTCTCTTTCTCTCTTCAGTCTCTGTAGTATTTTATGGTGATAGAGAAAATGTTTGTTTTGGGTTCGCCTAAGCAGACACAGTGGTGCTTTCGTTTTGTTTGATAGCTATTGTATCCTGAGAAGTGGTTGCTCACGAATTCTCTAGCACCGTTCAGGTAGAGGGGGCAAATCTGCTTTAAGGAAAGCCTGTTTGCGTGTCTCGACTTTGGTTTAGTCTTTGTATTTTAATTTTGGATTTTCATTTTTCAATTAAATATATTAATTTATGTTTTTTTCTTCTCCACTATATTATTTCTAACAATATTAAAGTAGATTGCGACTCCATCGGAGAAGACGAACAGGTTGAAGGGCGGAAACCAGTTTGGGTTTTTCTTTGTTTTATATTGAATTGGTGTCAGTAACTTTATACTTATATTTATTGTAATGCCCCGACTAATTCTAGACATCGGACCATTAAAAACTACTAAACATAACTACCATTTTGGAATACATTTATACATAAAATATTAGAACTTTATTAAGAATCTGAAATACGGTACGGAATACAAAATATGCTGTGGAATCCCATTGTTTAAAAAAAACATAATCATAAACATTAATTGTTTAAAAACTAAGTGCGAAAATACATAAGACCATAAATTAAAAGTCTTGAAACAACGTCATCCTCGATCTTCCAACAGTCCATTCAATCAATCCATCCCCAATACACATGTCAAGTTGCCACGAATCCAACCCGCCTTCCAAGCTCATTTTCTTGCACCATCTAAGATAAAAGGAATGAGCCTAATGCCCAGCAAGGAAAATCTACTAAAAACATATCTCATACATCACAAGACTATATCATAAAACATATTACATAAAAATGTATACCATATAGGACTACAATATTAATGGTCATTAACTCATTACCGTAGCATGTGATAAAACCATCTATGCCCTCAGTCCACTAATCGAGGTAGGTTAGATCACAAAATAGTATATGATAACCCATCTAGGTCCTCAGTCTACTAATCGAGGTAGTATAAATCATAACTCTAAACCACGATAATGATAAAAATCTTGGGGTTTGCTATCTAAGCAACTATAAGCCCCAAGTGACTACAAAACATATGCATACATATATACATAGCACATAACATATCATAGCATATAAACATATCATAACACATATAATCTAACTTATTTTCCTTACCAAAAACCAGGATATTGGAGACAGGAATGGGATGGAAAACCCCTAAAATAAACAATAAGAACCATGAGTTTCTAAAGAAAAGGAGATGAAAAAGAGATCTAAACCATCAACATAGAAACTTACCGAAGAACCTTAAGTTTCAAGAACTTAAACACCTAACCAAAAGCCATAATGATGAGTTAGAATTTGAAAGAAAATAAAAGAACTACGATGAACTAAATCTGAGGATAAGAATACCTTGATAGACTAGAACTTCGATCTACACCTCAATACCAAAATGTCACTCTATCTTACTTTCCAAGTGTTTATAAAGCTTAGATTGAAAAACCTTTAAATCCCAAACCCTAGTGTTTTCTGTCTTGAATAAACTTAGCAGCTTGGAGCTCTGAAGAATGCTTGAATAATGAATGAAATGGCTGAGTACTAGGTCCTATATATAGAGTTCAAGGAGTAAAACTAACCCCTTTTAAAATGAATAAATAAATGAATAATAATTGAAAAGATTTGAATTTTTAGTTCAATATATGCCTAGAACTCGGTAAAAAACATTCAGGAGCAAATCTAGGTTGTTGAGGGTTGTTTCTAATTTAAATACACAAAGTTTCAAAAAATGGCTCCAGGAGCCACCTACCCTAGGCGATATATCACCCCTACCAATGCCCCGAGCTTCCGTGGTTTCATTCGTGCGAAGTCGACGTATTTTCTGTATCTTCCGTAGGAAATGTATCGACACTATAACTGCGATATATCGGCATACGATGATATTTTAAACACGTTTTTGCACACTTTCAGCACACTTGAAGTTTGTTAAAACAACTTTGACTGAGTAAAACATGATCCTAACAGCTGCTGGAAGGTTCTAGAGCTTCTAGATTAATCCTTTACTAAATTATTCATCTAAAATCCTTAAATCGTCAATAAACTTGCTTGTGACAAGTGTCACGTTCTTATTAGTTCTATCTAACCTTAGGTTATAATAAATAATATTTCTAGGACCAGCTATATTAATCAAACCTTATGTTATAATTAATATTTCTAAATTATAGATTAAACTTATAAAATCCATAACTATTTCTATGAGTTTCCAAATAAATCCCGGCTTGAACCAAAATCCACTAAACCTAAAATACTACAAACTACTACTAGTTACTACTACTACTACCTAGCTAAGTAAAATTATGAGACGCTATATTTGCACTGATCCAATTCGTTTTATTTTTCTGTACCTTATTTTTTTTTTCATATTCTACTCATTATATAAATCTATATATATGCATGCAAATTATATAGATTCATATATATGGCAATGTGCATAAAATTTTCTTTGTAGGTTTCGTTTATCTTATCTGCCTCATATTAAATTTTCTGTTCTATATATATGTTTCATATATAATTGTATGATAATTAGGAAATATTCATATATAATTATTTCTATATCTATTAATTTCCTTCTGTTTTATATCCATGTATCGAAATTATTTAGAAAGAAAAAAAATGCTTAATATATTTCGATTGGTGGAATTTTTTTTTCCTTTTATTGTCTTTTATGTATATACTAATATTAATATTTATGCATAAATATATATATATATAAAAAATGTTACGTTTTTTCTTCTCTGTTTTTTTAAAGTGAGTTTGCATATTTAAATTATATATATATAAATGTTACGTTTTTTTTCTTCTCTATTTTTTTTTTGTCTTTGCATATTTAAATTATGTATAAAGTTAAACTTACTTTTAAATATATATATACATAGAAAATTATATATGTATTTAAATATCTCATTATTAATGGTTTCTTCACTGCCTATCACATGTGTATACTCACTATTCAAGTATGATGTAATTGCTAGTTTTCAATTTTGATCTTAAAACGTAATAGCTAAAAGGTGAAATTTTTTTTCACCGTTCATATATGGCTGAAAACATGGATATTATTCCTACTAAAAGCACTGGTGGATCTCTCCGAACTCCAGCTTCGACCACAAAGAACCAGTCCTCAAGGGACTAACCTGTGCAAGTTTTGATTCCAATGATTCCTGTGAGCCATAATGAGAAACCAGAAAAATTCACTAGTGTGAATTTTAAGACCTGGTAGTAGAAAATGCTATTATACTTAACAATATTGAGTCTTGCGAGATTCTTGAAAGAGGATCCTCCCACTATTGGAGAGGACGAAGTAGATATGCAAACTCAACATGCAATTGAGGCGTGGAAGCATGCTGAATTCCTTTGTAGGAATTATATTCTGAATGACTTGTCTGACTCGTTGTATATTGTGTACAGTGTGAAAAAAATGACTAAAGAACTGTGGGATTCTTTGGACTACAAGTACAAAGCCGAAGATGCTGGAGCCAAGAAATTCTTGGTTGGCCAATTCTTGAGCTTCAAGATGGTGGATTCCAAAAATGTGATAAGCCAAGTGCAAGATCTTCAGTTGATCATCCATGGAATACATGCTAAAGGGATGATCTTGAGTCTTTCCAAGTAGCTACTATTATAGAGAAACTACTCCCTGCATGGCTAGACTTCAAAAATTATCTAAAGCACAAGCGAAAGGAAATGAGTGTTGAAGATCTCATTCACAGACTTCGCATTGAAGAGGATAACAAAAGTGTTGAAAAGTGATCCTCTAATCCCAATGTTGTCAAGGCTAATATGGTGGAACATGATAGAGGCTCCAAGGGGAAGATGCCTAAGCCCAAGCCAGGGTCCAAACTAGGACCAAAAAGTGGTGTTTCAAAGAAGCCAAAATTCAAAGGGAAGTGCTTTAACTGCAACAAGACAGGACATAAATCATCAGATTGTAGACTACCGAAAAAGAAAGGCAATGAGGCCAATGCTGTGGAAGCCATGTCCCAAGAGATCGCTTACCTAGACCTATGTGCTATGGTCTCTGAAATAAACCTAGTGGATGCTAATCCAAAGGAATGGTGGCTCGATACTGGAGCTACTCGTCATATCTGTGCGAACAAGTCTGCCTTCTCCGACCTTACTTTGGTGGAGAATGGGGATAAGATCTACATGAGCAACTCGAAAACCTCTGAGATAAAGGGGCAAGGTACTGTGTACTTGAAGATGATGTCTAGAAAGAGTGTCAAGCTGCAGAATGTGTTGTATGTGCCTGACATTCGCAGGAATCTAATCTCTGGAACGCTGCTGAGCGTACATGGGTTCAAGATGGTTTTTGAGTCCCATAAAATTGTACTGACTAAAGTTGGTGTTTCTATAGGAAGGGTTATGTAAAAGAGGGAATGTGGAAGATGAATGCAATGGCTGTTAAGACAAAGACTACTAATAATAATAATGCTACTAATTCTTCTGTTTACTTACTCGAGTCTTCAAATTTACGGCATGGTAGACTAGGTCATGTTAATTATGATACTTTGCACAAAATGATTAACTTGAATCATCACATACCCACGTTTAAAATTGATTACAAACACAAGTGTGAAACTTGTGTACAGGTAAAACTAACCAAGTCATCATTCCAAATGGCTAAAAGAAACACTGAACCCCTTGATTTAATTCACAGTGACATTTGTGGTTTAAAGTTTGCTCAAACAAGAGGAGGTAACAAGTACTTTATTACTTTCATTGATGATAGTACGAAGTATTGTTATGTATACTAGCTAAAAAGTAAGGAATAAGCTATAGAGAAATTCACTCTCTATAAGCAAGAGGTTGAAAATCAACTTAATAAGAAAATTAAGATGATAAGATGTGACCGTGGGGGTGGATACGTAAAACCTTTTGGTGAATTCTGTGCACAACACAGAATTATTCACGAGGTCACACCACCTTATTATCCTCAATCCAATGGAGTGGAAGAACGAAAAAATCGCACTCTATAGAACATGATGAATGCTATGTTAATAACTTCTGGATTGCCACTGAACATGTGGGGTGAAGCCATTTTGTCGGCTAACTATCTTTTAAATAAGATTCCCAAAAAGAAAGAACAAAAGATGCCCTATGAACTTTGGAAAGGTAGGCTACCTTCTTACAAATACTTAAAAGTGTGGGGGTGTCTTGCAAAGGTAGTAGTACCATTGCCAAAGAAGATGAAATTTTTTCCTAAAACAGTTGACTGTATTTTCATTGGCTATGCGCAAAATAGAAACGAATATCAATTCCGTGTACACGAGTCTAAAAACCTTGACTTCCACAAGAATACGATAATGGAATCCAAAAATGAATCGTTCTTTGAACATATATTTCCTTGTAAACCTAATGAGGATAGACCAAGCTCTTCTAAACGAACATTTGAGACTATGGATGAGAATATTCATGATCAAGAAATAGAAGAGGAGAGTGAAGAAGTCCATGTAGAGCCAAGACGAAGCAAAAGGGCAAGGATAGAAAATTCTTTTGGACCAGATTTTATAACTTATATGGTAAAGGCAAAACCTCGAACATATAAAGAAGTTGTGAGCTCTACTGAGGGTCCTTTATGGAAGGAAGCCATAAGAAGCAAAATTGATTACATCATGCAAATTCATACTTGGGAACTTGTTGACCTCCCTCCCGGATGTAAACCTCTAGGGTCCAAGTGGATTTTCAAACGGAAAATGAAAACAGATGGAATAATTGGTAAGTATAAGGATATACTTGTAATAAAAGGTTACAAACAAAAACAAGGCCAGGACTACTTTGACACATATTCTCTTGTGACGAGAATAAATTCCATAAGGATGATTTTGGCAATTGCCACATTGCGAAATCTTAAAGTCCACCAAATGGACGTAAAAACTGCCTTTCTAAATGGGGATCTTGAGGAAGAAATCTACATGGAACAACCCAAGGGTTTTGTAGCTTCAGGAAAAGAAAGGAAAGTGTGTAAATTGGTAAAGTCCTTATATGGACTTAAGCAAGCTCCAAAACAATAGCATGCAAAAGTTGACAGTGTCATGAAGACTAGTGGCTTCAAAATTAAAGAGTGTGACAAATGTGTTTATATCAAAAATACAAATGATGGATATATTATTCTCTGTTTGTATGTAGATGATATATTCATTGTCGGAAGCAACCAATGAATGGTAAAATCTACCAAGGATATGTTGAACTCAAGGTTTGACATGAAGGACATGGGACTGGCTGATGTAATTCTAGGAGTAATGATTACAAGGACACCCGTTGGACTTAGTTTGAGTCAGTCACACTATGTGGACAAGATTCTTGACAAATTTGGTAAAAATGATTATGGTGTGTCCAGAACACCAATTGACATAAGTCATCATCTGCCCAAGAATAAAGGCGAAAGTGTCTCTCAAGCAGAGTATGCTCGAATGATAGGTAGTCTAATGTACTTGATGAGTTGTACAAGGCAAGATATTTCCTACACTATAAATACTTTAAGTCGATTCATGAGTAATCCAGGTGTTGAACACTGGAAGGCAATTACAAGTGTACTTAGGTACCTGAGGTATACTCGTATGGGTTGAAGTATACAAGAGAACTAGTTTTTCTTGAAGGATACACTGATACAAGCTAGATATCTGACCTCCAAGACTCGAAAGGTACTAGTGGATATGTGCTCACTCTAGGTGGTACAACTGTTTCATGGAAATCCTCGAAACAAACTGTAATCACTAGATCCACGATGGAATCCGAGTTTGTAGCTCTGGATAAATGTAGTGAAGAAGCAGAATGGTTGCATAATTTCTTGGAGGATATTCCAGAATGGCCTAAATATGTGCCTGCAATATGCATATATTGTGATAACCAAGCAACAATTGGTTGGGCACAAAATGTTTTGTATAACGGTAAGTCTAGACACATACGTCGACGACATAATACCCTTAGACAATTGATCTCAACTGGAGTTATCTCGATTGATTATGTGAAATCAAAAGATAACATTGCAGATCTGCTAACCAGAGATCAAGTTGAAAAGACATCAAAGGAATGGGACCTAAGCCCAAAGGAAATTAAGGTCGATATAAAGGAAACCCAACCTAGTTGACTGGAGATCCCAAGATCTAGGTTCAATGGGACAACCTAGTTATTGAGACCGAGTAGGATCACTGTGGGGGATTACCCCTACCTGTTCCAATGGTGAAATAGTGATGGCCGTTGTAAAAAAGGTTAAGCTCAAGCTTTTAATGACCCTTACGCATTGGAAGTCCGAGCAGAGTAATGTGGGATTGCTCTTAGATATGAGGTCACCTATGCGAGAGAGAAGTGGAGCTGCTTCGAAGGAGAGTTGTGGGGGCTCAATTCTCTAAAACCTCTCACAGAACCAGACAGATGTTCACGACAAAAAAAAAAAGTGAACATAACTATGAGAACTGAAACTATGTCAGAAAGATATCTGTGTGAGATATTTCATCGTTTACACAAACAACAGAATAATTCAAAGACATCGCGTCTACTGATCAGTTAGTAAAGTAAATATATTATCACAAGGGAAGGTTCAAAGGCTAACATCCACCTATCCTATGTAGGTATCAATCAGATAACTCTATCACCTTGTTACGACGAGTCGTGTCGAGTCATTGTTTCTTAATGTTGATCAATTTCATTCATGTGGGGGATTGTTGGACAAAATTGAGTGAATGAGAAATTGATGCCTAAAATTGTAATGATTCAGCAAATCACTTTGATTAAAAATGAGATTATCTGAATATCGTGTGATTTATTCTGATTGATTTTGGAAAATCACTTTGGTCAAAATTGAGATATTAGAATGTTTTGTGATTAATTCAGATTGACTGTCAGAAAATCATTTTGGGTAGCAACTGATATTATCATAATAAATGTGATTAATTCTGATTGATTTTCAGAAGATCACTTTGGTAACTGCTGATATTACCATAATAAGTGTGATTAATTCTGATTGATTTTCATAAATATTTGGGCATTAATGCACTTGATTCTCACACATTTTCAACTCTCCATGAAGCATATAAAAGGAGGTTTCTCCTCTCATTCTAGGACACACAGATATAGAGTATTACACACTTAGTCTCTTTCTCTCTTTTGTCTCTGTAATATTTTTTGGTGATAGAGGGAATATTTGTTTCAAGTTCGCCTAAGCAGACGCAATGGTGCTTTCATTTTGCTTAATAACTGTTGTGTCCTGGGAAGTGGTTGCTCACAAATCCTCTAGCACCGTTCAGGTATAGGGGACAAATCTGCTTTAAGGAAAGCGTGTTTTGCGTGCCTCGGCTTTGGTTTAGTCTTGTAATTTTGTATTTTCATTCTTCAATTAAATATATTAATATATATGTTTCATTCTTCTCCACTATATTATTTCTAATAATGAGTATATGTTACAAGTTAGTAGTTATTAATTGTTTTCACACTCATGATCTCTCGCTCTCTGCTTTCTCTCTTTGTCGGCATATTCATGTTGTTACAATTGAGGTAATCTTGTTATTCTTTGGAATATAGAGAATTGACCAACACATTTACTATTTTGACAGGAGGTCTTTTTCAATATGTATTATTATTTGGTAAATCTAACAAAGTTTTAACTTTCAAATAATGATTAGAGATATTTAGATGTGTTTTCATTTTTTTTCTATTTTCCAGTTTAATTTTCTTTCCATGTATTATCAGTGATATATATATATATTTATGCTAAAAAAAAAGTTGCACAAAACATTCTTTAGCTTTACTGTTTCAAATGATGAACGTTGTCAAGTTTGTGGTGTTTATGGAGATATCACATGCGCATCTTGTCTTCTTTTTTGGTTTCACATTGAAAATGATATATAGTTGTTTCTAATGTGTAGAATTTTTGTAACTTTTGTTGTTGGATTTCAGATTGAAGAAGTCCCACACAAAAGTAAAAATACATACTGAAAGTTTATGACCTCTACAGAGACTACTCTTAGTGCACTGAATAGAAGAGAAATTATTGTGTTAGTTATTTTTATAGGCAGGTGTTACTATTTATTCAATCATTATATCTTGAGAAAAATAAGTTTGGTTTTGACAATGTAGTGGTGATTGCAGGGTCTAGTAGCTTGAATTATGAATCTAAATGGAGTTCAATTAACTTTTCTTTAATTATTCAAGTAGGTGGCCAATTTAAACTCTAATTCGTTTTATATTGAGCCATAATATTGTTGTTGTCTTGGTTTCTCTAATTTCTATTTGCTTTCTCACTTCACAAATCTATAGTAAAAAATATTTATTTTTATATATTGTCAAGGAAGTCTAGATTTAAGATTCTTGTAAATTGTAAGTGCTTGTATTATATTAGACCATATATATATATTTATATATGCATATTTAGTAGTAGTAGTAGTAGTACTGTGGATTTTGGTTCAACCCAGGACTTAGTTGAACGCTCGTAGCAACACTTATAGATTTTATAAGTTTAACCTATAGTTTAAGAATATTAATTATAACATAAGGTTTGATTAATATAGCTGATTATAAAGATATCATTTATTATACTATAAGGTTTAGATATGATTAATAAGAACATGACACTTGTAGTGTGCATATTTATTTAAGGATTTAACTATAGTTTAAATAGAAAGAAAGTTCAAGAAAGCACTAGAATCTTCCAAGACCATTAAGAGCATGACATTTGTCACAACCTTGTTTATTTGAGGATTTAAGCATTTAATTCAAAAATAAAGGTTTCTAGAAGCTCTAGACCCTTTTAGAACCTGCTGGAATCTCGTATTACTTAGTCAAACTTGTTTTATCACTTCAAATTAAGCTGATAATGTGCAATTACGTGTTTAAAATATTCACGTATGCCGATATATCGCAGCCTTGGAGCCGATATATCGCCACACGACGAATACGAAAAATATGTGAACTTCGCACAAACGCTTCGACGAACCCTCGTGATATGAGCCCAGGCGATATATTGCCTACAATGGGCGATATATCGACTCTAGGGTTACATTTTCAAATGTTTTTGAAACCGATCTCAATTCAACACTTAACCTCTTGACAAGTCTCTGAACGTTTTGACCGAGTCTTAAGCCTCTGTTGAACGAATATTCAAATATTTTTTAATTAATATTCATTATTTTTATTCAAGCTAAAAAAAGATCTTTCCACACCTTGAACTCTATAAATAGGACCTAGCACCCATCCATTTCTCTCATTCTTCAAGCTGTGTTCAGAGCCTTCAAGCTACTAGGTTTGCTATAGAGTGATAAACACTTAGATTGGGGTATAAGCTTTATCATCTTAAGCTTTATAAAAACTTGGGAAGTAAGATAATAGTGAGGTTTTCTATATCGAGGTGTAGTTCGGTTCTAGTACATCCAAAGGTATTCCTATTCCTAGTTCATTTCTGTATGTCTCTTTAGTTTCTTTTAGTTTTCTTTACTCAAATCCTAACTCGCTGTTTTCTATTCTTGGTTAGGTATTTAAACTTAAGGTTTCTTTTCGGTAAGTTTTATCTTGATGGTTTAGTTCATTTCTTTATCATCTCTTTCTTTTAGAAATACTCACCTTCTTATTATTGGTTTTAGGAGTGTTCCAAATCCCGTCCTTGTTCTCATATCTCGGTATTGGTAAAGAAAATAGGATAGACTTTTATATGCTTATATGATATGTTATGCTATCTTATGTTACATTATGTGTAGTATGTTTATAGACCATGGGCATATGACTTGTATATCTAACAAGCCCCAGTAAGTTATGGGCATATGACTTGCTTGGCTAGCAAGCCCCACCAATCTATTGGGCATATGACTTGTTTATTTTACAAGCCCCAAGTAGTATAATGGCCATTGTAGTAGTATATGACATATGTTTATAGTATATGTCTATGATATAGTGTATGTGTATGTTTTGTGTTATTAGTAGATTTTCCTTGCTCGGCATTAGGCACATTCCTTTATTTTATGTATGCAGGAAAATAGTTATGGCGACGGAAGGATTCTTGGCAGCTTGGGGTTGTGTATTGAGGAAGAATGGATTCGTTGGACTGCGTGAACAATTCGAGGACGACGTTATTTTCAGTCTTTTTAATTATGTTTCTAGTATTTTGCGCACTTGGTTTTGTAAACAATTTTAATTAAGTTAAAGTTATATTTTATTTTTCAAACAATGGGATCCCATACCCCGATTTATGTATTTCAACGTTTACCTTAAAGTTTTTAATAAAGTTATGAATGTTTCGTATGTATGTTTTCTTAAGAATAGTGTCTATATATAGTAGTTTTAATGGTCCAAAGTCTAGAATTAGTTGGGTCATTACAATATATATACAGTGTAATGAGTGTTAAATATTTGTAACCTTAATGTTGAGAGAAAACATGGCCCACGTGTTTGATATTTGAAAGGGATTTTTTCATATTTATACATATAATATAAATTAATTACAAAAATATCTTACAAAAATTATTTACGTATATAACGTGCCACATCAGACAAAGACAGACATACGTCGACATCTAGGTCAATGTTCACTCTTGATGGAGGAGTTGTAGTATGGAGAAGTGTTAAACAATCCAGTATTGCATATTCAACCATGGAAGCTGAGGATATAGAAGCTTGTGATGCAACTAAGGAGGCGGTTTGGTTGAAGAATTTCTACACTAATCTGGAAGTAGTTCCAGATATGGATAAGCCACGAATCCTGTACTGTAACAACAGTGGAGCAGTAGCTAACTCTAAGGAACTCAGAAGACACAATAGAGGAAATCATATAGAAAGGAAATACCATCTGGATAGAGAGATTGTGCACCAAGGTGATGTGACTGTTATGAAAATAGCGTCAAAACAGAACATGACGAGCCTGTTTACTAAAATGCTTCCTGCAAAGTCATTTATGGGCTATATATGGAACATGTGATTAAGGAAGATGCCTCACTTGATTTGAGGACAAGTGGAATATTTTTTTAGATTAATGTCCTTAATGCACGTTGTTGACGCGGTTCTTCGCCAACAAGTAATTAAGAGAAGAAGAGAAAGAGATTAGTGCTGAAAGTAGAACCGTCACAGATATGAAATCTTAGAGGATGAACTTGGTGACTCAAGAGACGTTTTTAAGTGGTTCAAAGGTTAAAATCCTTCTACTCCACTAGTCAATATTATTGATATATTTTGAGTATTTGGTTACAAAGTATATCTCTCTAGAGACTATTTGTTCCAACCCTTATCAACTCCCAGGGTCTCCATATTTATAGGAGAAGGCACCTGGAAGTTGGTAAGGAGGTCATCCCGTGACCTTCTTATTTGTCATATCAACTCTGTGACATTCATGATTAATTCCTAAACCTGACACATAAGTATGGTCAAATCGATAGGTAAGAAGATAATGGGCCGCACGGCCCAACCCAGCCGTGGGTTTCAGAACATGCACGTTCCTGCTGCGTGTCCGAAAAGTTAGGGAGATATCGGACACGTGATGTCAGATATAGGCACGTTTATCTTGCGTGTGTTGACTTTACAAAGGGTCAGAGATCCATGAGCAGCTCGTACCACGAGCTTCTCCCCTGACCCGACCTTCGGCCTTCAGACTCCTTCCCCCAGTCTTGGGCAACCTTGGCGAGTCCTTGAGGATACCTCGAGCTGATAGAGTATGACCTCGAATTTACGGACTAACCATGATTAGTCCGAGGCTCGACCTGCTAATCAGCCCGTGGGAAAACCAGGGTGTACATCTGCCCCCCAAGCTCCTGCTCGTGGTATATGACGTCACATATAGAAGACCACAGTAGGGACTTTTAGACTTCCGCACAACCCTTCACATTCCACTTTTTGTGCAGGTGTCTGATACGTGGAACGTCGTGGGTGGTGACGGTACGTTTTACGAGAACCGCATTTAATGGCCTAGTCTATGCCCAGTCGTCGTTTCGTATTTCGAGTGGAAGGCCTCGGATCCCTCACTAGGGTCACCCAAGAACCTTCTACATGTGATTCTTCATGTATATAAAAAGGGGGTGGCCACCCTACGCACGGGCCACCCCTTCATTCAAAATTTCCCAAATCTCTTTTCTTCTTCCCTCTCTAACTTTCAGAAGAACGAAACCCTCGACTCTGTTGCTGCCATTTTCATCGTTCAAGGAGCTTGGGCGCACGAGTTTCTCCGAAGCTTTGGAAGTTATTACACCGACGAAGCTCCTACCAGCGCAACACTCTCGTCTACCTTCCAGCCATACACTGTAAGTTTCCTGACCCTGTTTACTTTGAAAACATGCTACTGTAGCTTAGGTAAATTTTTTTACTGTAGCCGCATGCAAGGGTTTTCTGGGTTGCGCGGATACGGAGGGTGACAGCCCTTTTTAGGTTAGGACATACTTGTTGTAGGAAATCGCCTTAGAGCATGGGTTTCAGGATGCTTTTTCTGGAACAATTTCTGGGTAGGAGTTTTGGGAATTTTGAGTGCAAAACCGGGTAGCTTAGGGAACACGCCTCATGGGCGGTTTTGCAATTCCTGCCTACTGAAACTTTCCTCCCAAGGAAAATTTTACTCTGAACCCCCTGACACGCGAATTCCAAGTAATGTGGGATCTTTTGGGAGTATACGCGCGTGTTCACTGAGCCGCGTGGTTCCATCTTCCACGAGCTGGGCTTACCTCAGCTCGTGCAAATAATATTTATTCTTCCTCCTGCTTGGGTCGCCTTTTCTAAAATGTTTTCTTGTGTTCACTAGGCGACCAGATGGCTCCAAAAAAGAACCTCCCTCAGAAGAACGTTGGAAGCTCGGCCTCCCAGCAGGAGAAAGGAAAGGCGGTGATGTCCAGCTCACCGATCCCCCACTTTGGGCCGGCCGTGGAGAAGAAGGTCGAGGTGGCCCCCGACGCATTTTTTGAGGCGGAGAGAATCGTCTCAAAGATAACCGATCAGGAGATGATCAACAAACTCTTCCTCACCCACAACATTCCACTGGGGAAAGCCTCCATTATTGCCCGACCTGCTGCGGAGGGCGAGCGGAGCTGCACGCCGCTCGACGAATCGTTCGTGGCCTGGAGCGGTGAACACTTCAAGGCAGGGGCCTTCCTTCCCCTGGATCACTATTTCGCAGATTTCCTGAACTATGTGGGGTTGGCCCCATTTCAGCTCCCCCCCAACCCCTACCGTCTGCTGGCAGGGTTGAGGTACTTATTCAAGAAACAGGAGTGGGAGGTCCCCACTCCTGCGGATATTTTATACTTCTTTTGCCTAAAAGCCAGCCCGGACCAGCGGGGGCGTGGCGACGGGTTCTACTATTTAACCCATTTTCCTAACACGGCGGCGGTCATCGAGCTGCCAAGCCATCCAAATGACTTCAATGACCAGTTCTTCATGTCAACTGGGTTCCGGAACTGCGAGCACCACTACTTCAACCGTCCTCGTAAGTGAACCCTGACCTTAGCTCGCCTTTTTAGTGTTATTTTATTTTAGCTCCTCCTGTATTCCACTCTGACTCCAGCCAATCTTGCAGCCATCTACGCGAGGAACGAAAAGTCTGTGACCCTCGGGGGTCAATATGAAACACTGGCGGGCTTGCTCCCCCAGTGAAAAGGACTATCGCGTGCTCGTGACGGACGAGACGATGGTGTTCTGCAAACTGATTTTCCCAAATCAGACTCTGAACCTGAAGAGGCCCCGGGGGCCGCCCCCAGCCCGCGCCAACAGACCTATCATCGTGGAGGAGGTCGCGGCAGAGGAAGACGAGGAGGACGAGGCGGCTGAAGTTACGCTCGTGAGGAATAGGAAGAGGGCCTTGGAGGTCACCCAGGGGATGGACGAGGAGAGGGTCCAATCCGGAGCAGCCGCGGGTCCTTCCGGTCAAGGTAACCCTCATTTGCTTAAGAATGTAGATAGGGCCACTGCGGACCCCCGGCTGGTTAGGTTCAATCCTAGGCAGATCGTCCATCATCACCGAAGGGACCCGGACCTGAACACACTCCTGCTCCATTGTGTTGACCGGCTCGTGCTGGATCACCAAGATAGCCGGCCTAGGGGTACCGTAGTAGTAGATAACACCCTAGCTTTTAGGTCGATCATTTTTGAGGAGTATGGGACCAACTTATGCACATGGCCATCACTCCAGAGAGGTATCTATGCTCCGGGGCTTAGGCAGTATGTAGAAGAGTCTAGCCCCGAGTCAGAACCGGACCCAGAACTTGCGCCTGTTCGGGAAATAATCATCTTAGGTTCTTCCAGCTCGGGGGGTAGGGCTCCCTTAGTATTCGCATACTTTTTTGCCTTTAATCTCTTGCTTTTATTTCTGCCTGATTACTTTTGGTTTTGGCATAAGAGATGTCTCAGCCCGAGGATAGCCTGCGGGGCATAGACTTCGGGGGGAATCCCCCAGTAGGGCCAAGATTGAAAAGGCTCCGAGGGTCCAAGAGTACGGTTGGAGGCTCCACTAAATCTCCGGCAAAGGAGAAGGAAAAAACCCCACCATCCCAGGTCGAGGGGGCAATTCTTCCTGCTGCCAGAGTAGGACACATGCCCCCGCCGCCCCAGCGATATCCATCAGCCACCCAGGACGTGGGAATGGAGGTCGGGACTCCAGCTGTAGTGGCCCCCGGCGTAAGCATCCCGGTCGATCCCAAGGATCTGGAGAAGATCCCAGAAGCCTTCCGGGGGACGGTGTACGAGTCGGCGAGCTACGCCGTCAACCACTTCTACAAGTTCAAAGAGAAGGAGCTCCGGGCTATTGAGACAATGAGCCCGGTCCACGTAATAGAGTCTTCGATGGACATGACCCTAACGGTAAGCTGCCCCATTCTTTTAAGGCTTTACCCCTCACACACCGCCTTATTTTTCTACTTAGCCAATTTATCTTTCATTTCTCGCAGGGCATCGCTGCCGTACATCGAGGCATCACCAGGACCAGGGCTCAACTCGAGGAGATGAGGGCTGAGCACCAGGCCGCTCTTCAGGAGGCTCAGGCGGCGAAAGATGCACTGGCGACCTCGAAGGCCGAGTTAGAGAGGACCCGCTCGAAGGTCCAAGAGCTTGAGGCATCCCTTGCCACCTCGCGAACAGACCTCGAGGCAGCGAAGACCGAGGCCCAGGCCGCTCTTGAAGCCGAACGGACCACCTCGGAACAGTCCATGCAGGAACTATTCTATCGTTGCTGGGCCCACAACCCGGAGGCTGACTTCTCTTTCATGCCGCTGAGTCTCTGGGCGCGCTTGTCGGTGAAGTTCCAAGCCCGCCTTGACAAAGAGGCGCCGCCCTCAGAGACTGGGGAAGCCTCTGGCGCGGCGAAGCAGGGTGGACCGCGACCTCCAAGGGGCCGACTGACGGGGCTTAGGGCGCTTTTTCTTCTCTTTTTTATTTTGAAGTATTTTGTGTAATCCTTAGCACGAGGTATTTTTACCTCGAGACAATTTGCCTTACAATTTTAACTTATGTATTTCTTCATGCTTTTGGCTACAATACACATATATATTTTTTTGATAAACTTAGTTAACTTCTAAGTTTTATGACCCGGTTAAAACCAGGAGCTTATTTTGAAAACTTAGTTCGTGTCAACTTTTATCCATATCTCGAGCTTCTTTAAGGAGAACCACGATCAATAAATTTAAGTTAACTTCTAAGTTTTATGACCCGGCTAAAACCAGGAGCTTATTTAGAAAACTTAGTTCGTGTCAACTTTTATCCATATCTCGAGCTTCTTTAAGAAGAACCACGATCAATAAATTTAAGTTAACTTCTAAGTTTTATGACCCGGTTAAATCCAGGAGCTTATTTAGAAAACTTAGTTTGTGTCAACTTTTATCCATATCTCGAGCTTCTTTAAGAAGAAACACGATCAATAAATTTAAGTTAACTTCTAAGTTTTATGACCCGGTTAAAACCAGGAGCTTATTTAGAAAACTTAGTTCGTGTCAACTTTTATCCATATCTCGAGCTTCTTTAAGAAGAACCACGATCAATAAATTTAAGTTAACTTCTATGTTTTATGACCCGGTTAAAACCAGGAGCTTATTTAGAAAACTTAGTTCGTGTTAACTTTTATCCATATCTCGAGCTTCTTTAAGAAGAACCACGATCAATAAATTTAAGTTAACTTCTAAGTTTTATGACCCGGTTAAAACCATGAGCTTATTTTGAAAACTTAGTTCGTGTCAACTTTTATCCATATCTCGAGCTTCTTTAAGAAGAACCACGATCAATAAATTTAAGTTAACTTCTAAGTTTTATGACCCGGTTAAAACCAGGATAGGACTTAGTTGGCGTTAACCCTTATCCGTGTCTCGAGCTCTTTAGGAAGAGCAACGATCCATAGATAAAAATCAACATCTAAGTCGTTAAGGAGACCTGGTTATATCCAGGTACCATATGCCCCCCAAGTAACTGGGAAAGGGTCTTTCGTGGTTACTTTAAGATTACATTTGCAAATAAAGAGAAAAACTTGATTTTTTATTAATACATAAAAAGTGGCCTTCCAGGCCTTACAAGTGGGCCATTGATAATATTTCTTCAAGTGGATGGCGTTCCAAGCCCGCGGGACTGCCCCTCCATCAAGTCGAGCTAACTTATAAGTTCCTTCCTTGATGACCTCAATGACCTGGTATGGTCCTTCCCAGTTCGATCCCAAGACTCCATCTTTGGGATCTTTTCCGGCCAGGAAAACTCTCCTTAGGACCAAGTCGCCAACGCTAAAGGCGCATTTTTTTACTTTAGTGTTGAAGTAGCGAGTGATCTTTTGCTGATAATGGGCGAGTTGGAGATGCGAATCCTCTCGCCTTTCATCGATAAGGTCTAGGGAATGGCATAGGAGCTCGTGGTTCCTATCTTGGTCGTAGGACTGGACTCTATGCGACAAAACTTTAACTTCCACGGGGAGGACTGCTTCACTCCCAAAAGTTAGGGAGAAAGGAGTGTGACCGGTAGGAGTCCGATGCGAGGTCCGGTATGCCCAAAGGACCTGGGGGAGCTGCTCTGGCTAGACCCCCTTTGCCTCATCTAATATTTTCTTGAGGCTCGCCTTTAGAGTCTTGTTGATAGCCTCGACCTGGCCATTTGCCTGAGGATAGACCACAGAGGAGAAGCTTTTCACGATTCTGTGTCTTTCACAAAATTCGGTGAACAGGTCGCTGTCGAACTGAGTGCCGTTGTCGGAGACAATTTTCTTCGGCAGGCCGAATCGACAGATGATGCTTTTAACCACAAAGTCGAGTACCTTCTTCGATGTTATTGTTGCCAACGGCTCTGCCTCGACCCACTTAGTAAAATAGTCGATGGCCACCACGGCGTAGTGGACCCCGCCCTTTCCGGTAGGCAAGGCACCTACTAAATCTATCCCCCAAACGGCGAATGGCCAAGGGGCCGAGATCATTTTCAGTTCAACTGGAGGAGCTCGGGCAACCACAGCGAATCGCTGGCACTTGTCGCATTTTTTCACATATGAAATCGAGTCTTTGGACAGAGTTGGCCAGTAATAACCTTGCCTGAGAACCTTTAAGGCCAGGCTTTGCCCCCCAGCATGGTCTCCGCAGAATCCTTCATGAATTTCCTGCAGGATGGCTTGTGCCTCACCTGGATGAACGCACCGGAGGAGAGGCAGGGAATGTCCACGTCGGTACAACACACCATCGACCAGCGTATACCCCGGAGCTTGATACAAGATTCGTCGCGCATCATTACGTCCCTCGGGCAACTTGCCCTCGATGAGATACTCAATGACGGGAGTCATCCAGGTCGGCCTAGCATCAATCATATCGACCTCTGCCCGATCTCCTTCTATACTTGGTTCTTTCAAGAATTCTATTGGCACCAACCCCAGGGTTTCTGTCTCTCCCGAGGTGGCAAGTTTGGCGAGAGCATCTACGTTGGCGTTCTGTTCTCGAGGTATCTGCTCGATCGATCCTCGCTCGAATGCAGACAGCTCGGATTTTACCTTTCCCAAATAGGCGGCCATCTTGGGTCCCCGCGCCTGATATTCGCCCAGAACCTGGTTTACCACGAGCTGGGAGTCACTGAAGCACTGGACGGAGCTCGCCTTTAACTCCTTAGCTACCCTCAGCCCAGCTAACAAAGCTTCGTACTCTGCCTCGTTGTTAGACGCCTTGAACCCAAACCTTAGCGCCGAGTGGAATCTATGTCCCTCGGGGGATATTAGAATGATTCCGGCCCGGGAGCCATTCTCGTTAGATGAACCATCAACGAAGATCTTCCATGACGAATGCGGCGAGGCTACTTGAAGTAGGCCTTCTGATGGATCCTCCTGGAATCCCGTGCACTCCGCCACGAAGTCAGCCAATGCCTGACTTTTTATGGCAGTTCGTGGAGTATAGAAAATCTCGAACTGACTGAGTTCGACTGCCCACTTTAACAAACGTCCCGATGCTTCAGGCTTTTGCAAAACCTGACTTAGAGGCTGATCGGTCATGACGTGTACCAAGTGGGACTGGAAATACGGTCTGAGCTTTCGCGAGGCTGTGATTAGGCAAAACGCCAATTTTTCCATAAGTGGGTATCGTGATTCTGCTCCGAGGAGTCTCTTGCTGATGTAGTAGACTGGCTTTTGAACTTGGTCCTCTTCTCGTACCAGCACGGCGCTAGCTGCATCCTCAGTGACTGCCATGTAGAGGAAAAGAGGCTCTCCTGCCCTGGGCTTGGACAGCACGGGCGGTTCAGCCAAATGCGTGTTCAGATCGAGGAATGCACTTTCGCACTCTACTGTCCACTCAAACTTCTTGTTTCCCCGGAGCAGGTTGTAGAAGGGCAAACACTTGTCGGTCGACTTGGAAATGAACCGGTTGAGTGCTGCCACTCTTCCTGTGAGGCCTTGGACATCTTTCCGCGACCTGGGGGAAGGAAGCTCGAGCAGTGACCTGATTTTGTCGAGGTTCACCTCGATTCCTCGGGTATTGACTATGAATCCCAGGAATTTCCCCGATGTGACACCGAACGTGCATTTATGAGGATTAAGCCTCATGCCGTATTCCCGTAGTATCTTAAAACATTCTTCCAAGTTAGAAACATGGTTGTCGGCAGTCTTTGACTTGACAAGCATGTCATCAACATACACTTCCATGTTCTTTCCGATCTGGTCCGCGAACATTCTATTTACTAGCCTCTGGTAGGTAGCTCCGGCATTCTTCAGGCCAAATGGCATGACCTTATAGCAATAGACATTCGTTGGGGTCATGAAGCTGGTATCTTCCTGGTCTGTCGGATTCATCACGATCTGATTGTAGCCTGAGTACGCATCCATGAAGGACATGAGCTCGTGCCCCGCCGTGGCATCCACCAGCTGATCGATCCTTGGCAATGGAAAGCAATCCTTGGGGCAAGCTTTATTCAGGTCGGAGAAGTCAATGCAGGTCCGCCATTTCCCGTTGGGCTTTGGAACTAGCACGGGGTTGGCGACCCAAATTGGAAATTTGGCTTCGCGGATAAAGCCACACTTTTTGAGCCGGGCCACTTCTTCTTCTAGGGCTTCAGCTCGGGTTGTTCCTAAACGCCTTTGCTTTTGAGACTTGGCAGGAACGCTTTTATCCAGATGGAGCGTGTGCATGATGACACTCGGACTGATCCCCACCATGTCCTCGTGGGACCATGCGAATACGTCCAAGTTATTCTTCAGAAACGTAATCAGCTCCACCTTTCTCTTATCGCAGAGGTTCTTCCCAATCTTAACCGTCCGTGATGGATTTTGTTTATCAACGTTCACCTCCTCGAGCTCCTCAATAGCCTGGAGCTCGGATCTGTCCTCGCCAACTCGGGGGTCAATGTCCTCACTCAAGGCGATCTTTTCCTCTTCGGGATTCTGAGGTTTTTCAATCTCAGGAGCCGCCAAGGGCCCCTGAGATTCCTCCTCTCCCTGAATGGCCATTGCCAGCTGCCCGAGTTTAGACTTTCCCTTCATGGAAATGCTGTAGCATTCCCTAGCAGCGAGCTGATCACCCTTGATGGTACAGATTCCTGTTGAAGTAGGGAACTTCACGGTGAGGTGTCGAATGGAAGTGATGGCCTCGAAAGCTATGAGCGTAGGTCAGCCTAAAATGGCGTTGTAGGCAGCGGAGCAGTCAATGACCACGAACTCAAGTAGCTTGGAGACTGTCCGAGACTCTTCTCCTAGGGTGATCACCAGCTCGATCGTCCCTATCGCTGCCGATCCTTCTCCTGAAAAACCATATAGCATCATGGAGGTCGCCTTTAGCTCGGCGACGGTTAGACCCATCTTTTCTAAGGTGGATCGGAATAGGAGGTTCACCGAGCTTCCGTTGTCCACCAACACTCTCCTCATTTTCCGGTTAGCGAGCTGGACTGCTATGACCAAGGGATCATTATGGGGGAATTGGACATGGCCTGCGTCTTCCTCCGTAAAAGTAATCGATTGCTTCTCTAACCGCTGCTGTTTTGACTGCCGCTGCTTCGGGACGAACTCTGCTCCGTTGTGGGCCTTTAATTCGTTCACATACCTCTTCTGGGCGCCTCTGCTCATGCCAGCCATGTGCGGTCCTCCAGAGATGGTGGATATCTCTCCCTCGACCACGGGAGGAGGAACGTCCTGATCTACCCGAGGCCCGGGCTGACTGGCTGGGACTTCTGGAGCGGGTCGACCCGCTGGGACCCTGTTTCGTGAATATTGCGCCAAGGGGCCTGCTCGGATGAGAGTCTCTATCTCATCTTTTAAATGCCTGCAATTGTCGGTATTGTGGCCGACATCATTATGAAAATGACAGAATTTTGAAGTGTCTCTCTTTCCTTTGTGGTGTTTCAATGGCTCTGGCCTCTTCCAGGGGACTCGAGCAGCGTTGGCCAGGAAGATACTTTCCCTGGACTGGGTGAGCTCGGTATATGTTGTGAACACGGGCTTGAATTTATCCACAGACTTATTCTTCTTTTGACCGTGCTGGATGTTTTCACCATTTCCCTTCCTTTTGCCACCACCGGGCTGGTTGTTCTGCGCGATCTCGGGGATCGCCACCACGATCTTTGTCCCCGTTCCAGCGGGCTTCTCGGGAACCTGGCTGGTCCCCGCGGCTGAAGCTTCAGCTTCTTCTAAGTTTATCCACTCTTGGGCTTTGTTAAGGAATTCGTTAACCGAGCTGACTCCTGGATGTCTTTCCACAGGTCTCCCCCGACCAGGATTCCGGTTCTCATGGCCATGAGCTTGGAGCTATCATCTGCGTCTCTGGCTCGAGCAGCAACATTCGTGAATCTGCTCAAGTATGCTTTCAGCGTCTCACCGGGCTGCTGTCTCACGTTAGCTAGGGAATCGGCTTAGACTCGGGCGGCCTGGGAGGCGCGGAACGCCCTTTTGAAGTCAGCTGAGAAAGTCTTCCAGGAGCTGATTGACTGCCTTTTACTCTGCTTGAACCACTGCCTGGCAGGTCCGATCAGTGTGGAAGGGAAGATCAAGCAACACAGCTCCGGGCCAATGTTATGGGCCATCATTAGGGTGTTGAACATCCCTAAATGGTCCGACGGGTCCCCGTCCCCGTTGAACTTTGACAAGTAGGGCATACAGAAACCAGATGGGTATGTCGTCGCTGCTATATTGGGGGCAAAGAGTTCCATTTCGTCACCCGAATCATATTCGTCTTTTTATTTTTCTGATAGGAGCTTTCTCATCAGTTCCTCCATCTGAGTTATGCGCTCGAGGTTTTGGTCCTGAGATCCTGGGTTATTCTGGGGCTGTTCCACAACTCCGGACCCATTGTACATATTAGGTGGGTTGTTGCCCCTCCTATCTTGAGATAGGTTGTTTGGGACATTCCCTCCGTTGCGTACTTCGGATCGGACTCCCGCCGAGCGGGCCGGGCTACCATCTCTAGCTCGATCCTCTCTGTGAGAGTTGAGGCGATCTCGAAGGTCGCCTCCCTGGGTGGTCTGGTGGATCTGTGCCGAACTCAGTCGCTGACGCAGGTCTCCTCTGGAGAGATCACTCCGGCGCCTGCCGGTCCAATGACTCCTGTCGGACAGGCTTGGAGTCCGCCTTTGGTGGTGAGGACCTGAGCTTTCTTCAGGTGCCCTGCTACGCCAGGACGGTCCCGCTGATGGTGGGTCTCTCCTACTACTTCCGTAAGCCGGGATGTCTCGGACGGGCCGAGGAGACGGATATTTGATTGGAGAAGGAGGATGCCTGACTGGGGAGGCGATCCTAGTTCCGTCTGGACGGATCAAATTTGGTGGACGAGGCGCAGGTCAGTCTTCTGAGACGGGCTGACGCCGCTGGCCCTCCCCAGATCTCCTTCGGGAGTTTCCTCGAGCTCTCCTGGGCGTTCTCGAGGAAGGTTGAGAACTAGGAGTTGACGTCCTGACCGAACAGTTGTATTGCTGTTGTTCGACCCCAGGCATTTCCCTGAAGTTTGCCTCTTGATGGTGCGATGAAGGGGTGGAGTTGGCTGCATGAGGCCTATCCGACCGGCTATGCTTGGGCCGATTACCCCGGTGAGACTTAGGAGCCTCACCTTGCCTCTCTCCAATGTTAACGTTGGTTGTGAGAGGGGGTAGTCGGGCCAGAATATCCTGGATTTGCCGACCGGCTGCTGCTAACTGGCTCCTCAGTTGAGCATTCTCCATCTCCACCGCAGTATAATAACACGGGTTCGGATTAGGTGGCCGGGGTGCTGAGCTACCAGTGTCGTCTTGGCCCGCCGGCTGCTTTCCTGGCCTCTGTTGGACTTCAGGAATTTGTTCATCAGGGATGGCAATATGGTGGGCCTCCTGCTGCTCTGTTTCGTTGCCATGCCTGGATCGAGTGGTCACCATAGTTGGATGTTTGTGGCAGCACTAATTGAACTTACTCTCAATGAAAGCACCAAACTGTTGACGCGGTTCTTCGCCAACAGGTAATTAAGAGAAGAAGAGAAAGAGATTAGTGCTGAAAGTAGAACCGTCACAGATATGAAATCTTAGAGGATGAACTTGGTGACTCAAGAGACGTTTTTAAGTGGTTCAAAGGTTAAAATCATTCTACTCCACTAGTCAATATTTTTGATATATTTTGAGTATTTGGTTACAAAGTATATCTCTCCAGAGACAATTTGTTCCAACCCTTATCAACTCCCAGGGTCTCCATATTTATAGGAGAAGGCACCTGGAAGTTGGTAAGGAGGTCATCCCGTGACCTTCTTATTTGTCATATCAACTCTGTGACATTCATGATTAATTCCTAAACCTGACACATAAGTATGGTCAAATCGATAGGTAAGAAGATAATGGGCCGCACGGCCCAACCCAGCCGTGGGTTTCAGAACATGTACGTTCCTGCTGTGTGTCCGAAAAGTCAGGGAGATATCGGACACGTGATGTCAGATATAGGCACGTTTATCTTGCGTGTGTTGACTTTACAAAGGGTCAGAGATCCATGAGCAGCTCGTACCACGAGCTTCTCCCCTGACCCAACCTTCGGCCTTCAGACTCCTTCCCCCAGTCTTGGGCAACCTTGGCGAGTCCTTGAGGATACCTCGAGCTGATAGAGTACGACCTCGAAAACAGGAGCCCCGACCTGGGGAAATTTACGGACTAACCATGATTAGTCCGAGGCTCGACCTGCTAATCAGTCCGTGGGAAAACCAGGGCGTACACACGTAAATACATTTTATTGATTTAAATAAAAGTACAATTTTATTATATTTGTATGTTATTATTATTGTTTGAATTAATTATATAATAATATCAAGAAAATTCCTTATTCATTCATGAGAATATGATCTTGTATTAGTATGAGAGAATTAAGATTATATATAACGAATAAAATAGTCAATAACATATTAAAGTAATAAATCTTTAATGAATGGTTACTAGTACGGTTTACTAAGCATACGAGATGCAAGTGATCTAGATTCGGATTACTGATGTGGATAGAAATCTTATCAAGTGACCATATTTGAATGTGGATTGCTGACATGACCGATGAGAATTAATTATCTTTATCAACATACCATTTGACATAAAGATTTAATTCTTATCATAATAGATGATCATTTGTAGATCAGTCTAAATCATGAGTATTCATGAACTCCTGTTTATGTTTATTGGATCTTTTGATTCACTCGTTAAGGTTTCTTAGTATAATGAGACTAATGACTTTTGTTTTGGAGATTCAATATCATGAATGGTTGGGAACATGATTTACAATAATGGAATCCATAATTTCCTAATTGATCGAATATTGGTTCTCTTAAGGGTTAATTCTGGAACTTAATAGTTATTGAGCTCAAATCTATAATTTGATTATAGATTAATTATTCACTAGTGAATTAATGGTACTTAAGGATCAAGAGGTAATTATAAGGGTAAAACGGTAATCTTGACTAGCTCTAATTAACGAACCAATAAATGGAGGATAAAATTACATTTATTGATTATATCGATGGACTACAAGAGAAAACTTTGTAAATATAATTCTATAAATACTTAGAGTGCAATTCCATATTTATAGTGGAGTAACCATAAAATTAATAAAAAATATTTTTAGATTAAAGAGTTTGATTAATAATCTGGATTATTAGAGCTTCGTATTATAGGTCCATGGTCCCTAGTTCACATATGTCCTTCACTGTCAAGGGTAAGGATGTTAAAAGAAAGATTTGTGGAGAGAATGCCTAAATTGCAAGGAAATAATTATGTGATAGTAATGAGAAGTTGATTAATTATGAATTAATAAATTATTTAACTATATAATTTTTATTTTGAAAAACGATATGTCATGTTTGGATTAATATAGAGAGAGATTAATAATTATCTTATTTATAATAAGATATTTATTTAAAACTGATATTTTAAGATAAAGTTAATTTTGAATTGACTGATATTTATTTTGGGATAAATATTGTAATGCCCTAGTTAGCCAAGACTATTATAATGTGTATTTTAAATAGTGCTAGGCTCTCTATATGAGTCATTTGACCATAAACGTGTACTAAACGTGAATAACGATTTAGGGTTAAAAATTTCGGTCAAAATGAATAGTTATTTCGTTAAAACATTAAGTATGGGATCCCATAATAAACATTTACAAAGTTGTTTACAGTTCCAAAAGGGTAATTACAACTCAAAAGTTACAACCAGCCGACCTAAGCGGCAAAAATAGGGTTTAACCCTAGTCTCTTTGAGAAACCCCGACCATGGTGGTTAAGCAGCCGCATATCTACACGTCGCTACCGAAACTCTCTAACTCATGGTTGGTCCTGCTTTCCTTTCCCCTTACCTGCACCACATAGCACCCGGTAGCCAAGGTTGAGCAAGAAAACTTGAACTTGCTCATAAACAGTTAGTATCACGTTACCAAATCATATTAAGCATGCCTAGCAGTAATAACTCTACTCATGCATGCATACCATTCATGTAAATGACTACAGCGTCATATGGGGCCAACTGCCCTAATTACATGATTAATGAATCATATTGGGGCTCATTTCCCAAAATACATGATTAGTGAATCATACTGGGGCCCAACGCCCTAGGATATAGGACTAATAAGTCACCCTAGGGTCCATTGCCCTATCCTCTGTATAATAAGCCTTGGAGCTGGCCCATCGTACCTGGCGCTTAATTTTCCACGACCATTGGGTTGGACAAGCGTATGATGTGCTCCTGATTAGGCCTAACCATATCGATCAGCGCTTAGCACACTATTGCCGCCCTTGAATTATAAGTCAATGCTTGCGACCAGCGCTCAACGTGCTATTGCCATTCTTGACTTATAAGTCAAGTCTTTTCAATCAGATAATGCAGGCACATATCATATACCAAATATCTAGATACAGAGCATTCAACATGCTTAATCAACAATCCTAGGCATAATCATAATCATGCACATTTACGGAGGCCCAAGCCCTAATCAAATCTATATTCAACATTCGGGTCAAGCCCTAATCATGTACATCACGTATTGGGTGCAGTTTTCATACCTTAGGTCCGAGTGTAATGTATATTAAGAACGACCATTGAGCACGATCTTGATTCTGAGCCCCTAGCGAAAACCTAGTCACAACCAAGTAGAGAATCATGTCGATGATGAGTAAATAAAGGCTTTTAGACCGAGTCCTAGCCTCCGAGACATCGAATCCTACTAAATTGGGTAGTAGGAGGGATCCTGAGCCCTTAGGTTTGAGCTCCCGCACTCAAAACCTCCCCCAAGGAACAATAACCCCTTAAGCACCACGACCCAATCATTGGAGCCGTAGACTGCCCCAAGTCAGAGAGCCTAAGACTCTCCCCTGCTTCCACCCACGCCACGACACTCCTTAATAGGCGTCACGTCTCAAATGGCCCAAAGGCACCTGCTTCTCCCTGCGTCCAAGAGAGCCACGGCGCCCCAAGAATAGGGTCTTGGCTCGACCTGAAAACTTTTTTTTTCTCCATTTTTCTCAATCCAAATCCCAAAAGTAAAGTTCCCAATCAACTCAGCAGCCCAAAAACATCAAAACCCAAGTTACAAACGAATAAAAAACTCATAAATACTATAAAATCCAATCAAAGCTTAAGAACTCAAAAACTCAGAAATTAAAGCTTAGATTACCTCTGATTAAGTTGTTTTCCAATTAAATCCTCAAACTATCAAGCTTCTAATCTTCCCTAGAATCGTTATGACTCTAATCTCGCTTGAATTTGAGCTCTATAACTCGAGTTTCCTTCGAAAATACTAACGAGCATCAAGTGAGAGAACAATAGAGAGAACGAGAGTGTTGAACATGTTTTCTATTTATGACAGGTTACTTAGGGTTCAAGTAACCTTAAGCAAACTCCAAGGCTCGGGGTACCCAAAAACGTCCCCGATGGTAAAATAGTAAAAATTCCCATAACTCCCTTCTAATCTCACTAACTCCGAATATGTCATCGAATATTCATTCTCATTACCCAATATCCCGGTAATGTACTAAATATCCAAAATATCCCTTGACTCACCCTAAGTCGAGTATTGGGTCATGTCGTGACTTTTCCGCTAACTTGCTCCCTAGGATCGCCTCGTGCAAAGTAACCCAAATATATCCACATAATAATGTGGTCTCTCACATATATCACATAATGGGACAAATTACAAAGGTTGCCATTCTGATAAGAAATGGGTCCACATGCATATTTAATACACCTAAACATACATATCAAGTCATATTATAATACAATCCGTGTAATCATACAATGATACACATATATATCACATAAACACATAATTTTCATAATTTGTCATCATGGCCCCCTAATCAAGGCCCTAAGCCTTATTAGGTAATTTGAGACATTACAATTATCTTAAATATTAATTAAATAAAACAAATGACAAAATTAGGGATAATCCTAATAGTGGCACATGACACACTCACTGTGCAGTGAGTGTGTGGCGCCATTAAGGGAAATATCCCTGGGAGTTTGAATTTTGAATTTCAAATTTATTTGTTTATTTAACTATATATTTAATTATTCTTTTTAAATATGATTTAAATTAAATAATTAAATAGGTTATAACTGACCTGTTTTAGTTTAAATTAAATAAATATTAATTAATTAAGTTAATTATCTTTATAAAACTGAAAGAGCGATACTTTCAAGGAGAGGGTTTTTAAGCGATCAAAGTTGTTTATCTGTCAGACTCTCTCTCAGAAAAAGAAAGCGATACATATTTCTAAACTTGAAAATCTATCCACAACATCCTATATCTTATCAAACCTCTCTAGATCTCATGTGTTGAGTACATCTAGAGAGTTCTAATTCAACCTTTTGAATCCTACATGTCCAGACACGTCCTTGTGTGTTTGAGAATTGGTCTAGAAGATCAAGGAGTGAGCTTTCAGAATAAGGATAGGAAGATCGTTGATTTATACAAAAAGATTCGTGGACTCTTGATAGGCTACAAGAGCTCGAGAGATAGCGAGTGGCTAACGTGGCCACTGCTCAAGTTGCTATCAAACGACTGACCGATTACTCGTCGGGGAACATTCAATCAAAGAATACTAATCCTTCACCTAGCGGAAGCAACGTTGGGGGTAAGAAGTCGGGAAAGTCTTGGAAGAGCAAGAGTGGGGGAGGAGAGAAGAGGATCATAAAGTCTAACTCTCCTAGCAATGGTAGTAGCTCCCCGTTCAAGAAGCCTCTTACATGTTGGATTTGTACCGGACTGCATAAGTCGAAAATATGTCCTCAAAAATCCAAGATGAGTACCCTCCAGGCATCATTTTCCCAAAGGGAGTAATCCAACGAAGAGGAGGATGAGGAATATACGCATGTGGGTGCCCTTCGGATGCTAAATGTCTCAAGAAACATGGTGCGAAAGTGAAGAAACCCTTGGAAAAGGACTAATGTATGTGGACGCCACTCTAAATGGTAAAATGGTCGAAAGCACGATGATCGACATGGGCGCCACTCATAACTTCATTTTGAAGATCGAAGTTAAACGTCTGGGACTGAAATGGGAGAAATACTATGGCCGTATGAAAGCGGTTAACTCAGAAGCCTTAGCCACAACCGGTGTAGCTAGGAAGGTGAACATAAAGATCGACTCGTGGGAGGGGCAAACTGACTTGGTGGTCGTGTGAATGGACGACTTTGATGTGATATTGGGTATGGACTTTCTTACGGAGAAGGGAGCCATTCCCATCCCAGCTACGGGAAGTTTACTCATAATGGGAGAGACACCTACAGTGGTACCTGCTAAAGTGGAGCAACCCCTAGAAACCAAGTTGTTGTCAGCCTTGCAATTGAAGAATGGCGTCAAAAGGAAAGATCCCACGTATGTTGCCCTACCCACAAAATACGAGGATACAGTGGATGAAGTCATTCCACCATAGATTCGAATGGTCTTGAAGATGTATGGAGATGTTATGATGGATCAAATCCCCAAAGCCTTGCCACCTAGAAGAGGGATTGACCACAAGATCGAATTGGTGTCGGGAGCCAAACCACCTGCGAAGGCGGCCTATATGATGGCTCCCCTTGAATTAGAAGAACTAAGGAAGCAGTTGAAGGAATTACTAGAAGCATGCTTCATCAGACTATCGAATGTGTCGTTTGGTGCACCCATGCTATTTCAGAAGAAGCACGATGGGAGCTTGAGATTGTGTATTATTCACCAGGCTCTTAACAAGGTGACAGTGCACAATATGTACCCCATCCCCTTGATCACAGACCTATTCGACCAGTTAGTGGAGAAAATTCTTACCAAAACTGGATTTGAGATCGGGCTACTATCAAGTGTGGATAGCAGAAAAGTATGAGCTGAAGACAATGTGTGTGACTCGATATGGAGCATTCGAGTTCCGAGTCATGCCGTTTGGGTTGACAAACGCACCAGCCACATTCTGTACGTTGATGAACCAAGTTTTCCACGAGTACCTAGATAAGTTTGTGGTAGTCTACTTGGATGACATTGTGGTTTATAGCACCACAATAGAAGAACATCAATGAAACTTAGCTCAAGTGTTTTAAAAGTTGAAAGAGAACCAACTCTATGTGAAGTGAGAGAAGTGCTCCTTCACACAAGAGAGAATCAAGTTCCTAGGCCACATTGTGAATCGTGGTCGGATCTGCATGGATCTAGAAAAGGTGTGGGCTATTCAAGAATGGAAGGCCCCCACCCGTTTGAAGGAACTACGCTCTTTCCTTGGTTTAGCCAACTTCTATAAAAAATTTATGGAAGGCTATTCAAGAAGAGCGGCAGTCTTAACTGAGTTGTTGAGAAAGGTGTAACTTGGACGTGGACTGATAGATGTGTCGAAGCATTTGAGAGTCTGAAGGAAGCCGTGATGTGAGATCCTATCTTCGCCTTACCAAATGTCAGTAACCCTTTAAAGTGTAGATAGATGCCTCTGATTATGCTTTGGGAGGAGTACATGTACAAGAGGGCCACCCCGTAGCATATGAAAGCCGCAAACTTATGGAGGTATCAAGGCGATACACTGCATAAGAGAAGGAGATTCTCGTAGTAATTCATTGTCTACGAGTGTGGAGGCACTATTTGTTGGGGTCGAAGTTTGTGGTGAAATGGACAATGTCGCGGTGAGTCATTTCCTCACCCAGCCAAAGCTTACCTCGAAGCAAGCAAGATGACAGAAGTTCGTAGCAAAATTTGACTTTCATTTGAAACACAAGGCAGGTCATCTAAACTAGGCAGTTGATGCCCTGAGTTGCAAAGCTGAGTTACCGGCTCTAAAATAGCTAGCTAACATGTTGGCTAGTGCGGTGACTACTCCCATCCAAGAGCACATTAAGGAGAACCCGGAGAAAGACCCGGTGGTGAAGACCATCATGAATCTCGTAAAAGAAGGAAAAACTCGCTAGTTTTGGGTGGAAGACAATCCTTTGTGGGCCAAGGGTGGCCACTTATGTGTTCCAAAGACAGGAGATTTGCGGAGGACACTAATGAGTGAGTGTCACAACACCTTGTGGGTGGGTCATCCAGGGTGGCAGAGAACGCATGCCCTATTGAAGCAAGGGTACTACGGGCCATAAATGCACGATGATATAGTGGAGTATACCAAGACCCGTCTCACCTGCTAGCAAGACAAAGTGGAGAGACGCACGACGCCAAGGTTGTTAGAACCTTTGTTAGTCCCAAGCCGACCATGGGAGAGTGTGTCGCTTGACTTCATTACTAGTCTACCGAAGACAGGACACTTGAGTGCGATCTTAGTGATCGTGGACAGATTTTCAAAGTATGCAACATTCATACTGGTGTTGAAGTATTGCTCAATAGAAGAGATAGCAAGACTTTTCTTTAAGTACATTGTTAAGTATTTGGGAGTACCCAAAATATAGTCAGTGCCCGAGATGTAAGATTCACAGGGACCTTTTGTTCCGAGTTATTCAACATTTTGGGGTCACAACTAACCATTTCCTCGACCTACCATCCTCAAATAGACGAACAAATTGAAAGATTCAATGAGATGTTGGAAAAGTACTTGTGGCATTTTGTCAACGCCAACCAAAAGAATTGGCCACAACTACTGGACGTAGCTCAATTTTGCTTCAACTCTCAGAAGATTTCTTCGTCAAACAATAGCACTTTTGAAGTTGTCAATGGTCAGCAACCACTGTTACCCCACACAGTGGATGAGTATCGAGGAGGAAATCCAAGAGTCTTTAATTTCAAGAAAGACTGGAAGAAAACCACCGAGATTGTCCGAGCCTATTTGAAGAAGGCTTCAAAGAGAATGAAGAAGTGGGCAGATCAAAAAAGACGACCGCTGGAATTCAAAGCAGGCGACTTAGTGATGATCAAGTTGAGGCCCGAACAACTAAGATTCTGAGGGAATAAGGACATCAGACTCATCCACAAATACGAGGGTCCTATTCCAATCATCTCAAAACTGAGCCTAACCTCCTATAAAGTCAGCTTACCATAATGGATGAAAATACACATTGTATTTCATGTCAGCAACCTCAAACCATATCACGAAGATCCAGAAGATCCAACTCGTAGCCAGTCTACCAGAGAATGAGTCAGCGTCAAGCCACGAACCAGTAGAAAACCTGAAGAAATCCTAGCAGAAAGGATCGTGGTCATGGACAGAAAGAAGAAGAAGGAGTTTCTGGTGAAGTGGAAAGGGCTCGGAGATGAAGAAAGTTGCTGGGAAAGGGCGGAGGACTTGTACAAGCTTACACAGAAGATTGAAGATCAGTAAGGAGTAGGTTCATTGAGGACGTCAAAGATTTAAGTGGGGGAGAGTGTGACGTGCTACGACATGACACACCTCTAGTGGGCCATTCTGTATGTATGAGGATGCCTTGGTGCTTGATCATTAGTCAAGTCTCCAAGTAACCTTAGGGGTAAGGGATGACACTTTTGTAATTATGTATGTCTCGGGATGTTGCCTTTGGATGGCTTGCTTTGTATGTATGAGGATGACACTTTTGTAAGCTCAGGGGTAAGGGATGACACTTTTGTAATTAGGGTGCCATTCTTTATGTATGAGGATGCCTTGGTGCTTGATCATTAGTCAAGTCTTGCACCAAGTAACCTCAGGGGTAAGGGATGACACTTTTGTAATTATGTTTATGTCTCTGGATGTTGCCTTCTATGTCTCTGGATGTGTATGTATCTAGAGAAAATCATATATGTTACTGGGAAGGATTTATTTCCTTAAAATGCTCCTTATATGAATAAAACTATGTTTATCCATGTCTCGTTGTGTATGCTTTCTTTATGGACTATGTGTTGCTTGTTTGTTACCTTTGTTGGGCCATCACGTGCCACTTGCCTATGTTGTATGCTTTAGTTGTTGTGTGGGATGTTGCCTTTGGATGGCTTGCTTTGTGTTTTCTCATGCTTCGTCATTGCCCTTACATGTGCGAGACTTGTATCACGGCTAACTGTTGGGTTTGTTTGTCGCAGGTGTGAATTTTAGGCTAACTTTCTAGTTGAGTGTGCTAACAAGTGTCGCACCTTCTGTCAATTCAAGGAGTCAAGTTGGCAGCCCGTGACACTCAATATATGATCCTTGCATCGGTACCATTTGTAGTGTGGCCTGATGTATGGAATCAATTGAAACCATTGGGTGAGAGGTTTTGTAAGTTACACCCTTCGACTTCAAGGGAGGCCCAATTCCACTTAGAGCTGAACTGAACATCAAGAGAGCATGAATAGTACCATCGAAGAATTTATATGGGTGGTGGGTAATGATAGAATCACTTATGCCAAGTATATTCTATGAGACGATGCTTGGATAGGATGTGAAGTTGTATCCCAGACACGCAGGGTTGTTACAATGAACGAGGAGGAGTCCTGGGGGATATTCAATGAAAAGTATTATAACGACGCAGTTTGAACTGTGAAGGTGGACGAGTTCATTAGTTTGGTTTAGGGCATTATGTCGGTGACTGAATATGCCTCGAAGTTTGATAGGTCAGCTAAGTTTACTGCTGACTTAGTGCCAATAGATGTCGCAAGGAAAGAAAGGTTTGCTTAGGTCTGAATGTTATGATAGCTTGCGATGAGAGAATTGCATTTCCACTGGGAGTTACTGTTTATGTTCAGGTGGCAGAGAAGTCCTTTACTGCTAAGAGGACATAGAGCAAGTTATGGGGAAAGGGTGTCGCAAGATGCGATACTAGAATGACTGTTCCTCCATTTACAGGTTCTAGTAAATGTGGTGGCTCCATTTATCCAAAGAAGAAGGTTGATATTTATGGAACCTCCGGGTTAGATAAACGATTTCGGGGTATTTAGAGCAACCGTTGTGGTGAAAATGAGGATTTGAAAACCTGTCCTGAGTGCGCATGATTTAGGCGACAAGCTGGTGGAACTTGTTGTTTGTATCAAGTGTAGCGATAGACAAATTTAGAAGACTTTGAGATATGCCTGGTGTGAGGTCTGAAACCCTGTTACCTACTGGAGGGTTAGTAATCTCTAAGAGATGGATTAAATCCTTACCAATGAAAGTGGATAGTAGAAACTATTCGCAAACTTGATTTGGTTATAAAAGGAGGACATCGATGTAGTATGAGCTATGGTTTGGTTAGCCAAGTATGAGGCAGCCATAGATTGTGAAAAGGAAAGAGATGATAATTTTGAGCCTAAGGGAGAGGATCCCTTTGTGATTGTTAGTGCTATAGATGGACCCCTCATCTCGACAATCTCAGCGCTGAAGGCTGGAAATTTATTACAGGAACCGTTGGACCAGAGGAGACCAGATTGGCTTATGAATTATGAATGTGTTTTCAAAGGATCTATTTGAGTTATTACCGCACCAAGGGACCGAGGTTTTTATAAAACTGGCTCCTGGAACAAAACCGATATCCAAGGAACCTTACTGAATGGTACTGACAATGTTAAAAGAATTGGAGGTTTAGTTACAATAGCTGCTGGATTTGGGGTTTACCAAACCTAGGTTCTCATCGTGGGATGCACCAATGTGGTTTGTGAAGAAGAAAGATGGGTCGTTAAGGATGTGTACTGACTACCAAGATCTGAATAAGATGATTATCAAGAATAAATATCCACTGCCAAGGATTGACGACTGGTTTGATTAGTTGCAGGGAAAGACAATGTTCCTATAGATTGATCTTCGATCTGGTTATTACCAGTTAAGGATCAAGGAAGAAGATATTTCAAAGACTTCCTTATGCACGAGGTATGGACGTTGTGGATTTTCGGTGATGTCTTTTGAACTAACCAATGCTCTGGTGGCCTACATGGATCTGAAAAATAGAGAGTTCGAGAATTATTTGGAAAATTTGTGATTGTGTTTACCGGTGACATATTGTCCTACTCCCAATCAAAGACAAAACATGAGCAGCATCTCCGTTTCGTATTACAGAGGCTAAGGGAACATAAATTGCATGCAAAATTTAAGAAGTGTGAGCTTTGACTTCTTCAAGTAATGTTTCTGGATTACATCGTGGGAAATAATGAGATTATGGTTGATCTAGTTAAGATAGAAGCAGTAAAAGATTGGCCAAGGAACACTTCAAAATTTAAAAGTTGCGGGATACTATCACTGTTTTATTAAAGGATTTTCGAGGATTCCAACACCCTTGACTGAATTAACACATAAGAACCTGAGGTTTGTTTGGACTATTAGATGTGAACCGAGCTTCCAAGAGTTGAAACATAGGCTGATCACAGCACCAATGCTTAATTTGTCGTTTGAGAATGAGAAGTTCGTGGTGTATGGAGGTGCGGCACGGTAGGGACTAGGATGTGTCCTTGTGTAGGATGGGAAGGTGATTTCTTATGCATCACAAGATTTAAAGGAATATGAATAGAGATATCCTACACATGACCTTGGGTTAGCAACAATGGTATTTGCACTTAAGGTGTGGCGACAGTACATATGTGGGAAGAAGTGTGAGACATACACTAACATAAAAGTTTAAAGTGTTATGTTATCCATAAGGATTTGAATATGAGATAGAGACGTTGGTGAGAACTGGTGAAGAATTAAAAGGTACCCTTTAACTTCGGTCTTTTTAAAAAAAACCAAAGTTAAAAGGTACCCTTTAACTTTGTTCTTTTCGTAATAACCGAAGTTTAAGGTCTTTAAAACCCTTTTCCACTTGCACGTCTCCTCATTTTGAAAGGCAAACAGACCCGAAAACCATCATTACCACCATGAGAGAGAAAATGGTTTCACATATTTTCCATCATTTTTCTTGTTTTCTTCCAATTTCATCCATCTAAAAAAAAACTCATCTTGATCATAGAAAGCTAATTATATTTAGTTTTGAGAGGAACAAGTTGTTTGTTTTATAATGGGTATGAGTGGTGGTCGAAAATACCCATTGTTTTGGGTTTTTGAATGGATTTTCAACATCCAAACATGTTTTTGAGATTTGAAATAGGTATGGATCATTAAATTTTTGTTCGTGTGATTTTTTTATATATTTTTGTTGCTTCTTATTTCAGATTTATTATATTTTTGATAATATATTGATGATGTTTACGTTTTCAAGGTTGATAATCTTGATTTGGAGTTGCATTTGACTATTTAAAAAGGTATGAACCTTCCAACTATTTGATTATGATAATTTTCTTTATTAATCCGACTTTAATATTAATATATTAATAAATAGATAATTTTTTTGTTATTTTATAAAATATTATTATTTATAATAATTATTTGGTGCATTAATCAAGTTAATATTTTGTTCAAAGAGTCATTTTGTAATGCCCCGAATAATTCTATACCTCGGACCATTAAAAACTACTAAGACATAGCTACTATTTTGGAATACATATATACACAAAATATTAGAACTTTATTAAAAATCCAAAATACGGGATCTCATTGTTTAATACATAAAGAAAATATAAACCTTTAGCTTCTTGTTCAAAGACTAAATGCGAAAAATAAATACATAAATTGAAAAGGACTCAAAAAAAATATAAACTTGATCCTCAATCTTTCAGCAGTTCATCCCCAATACATATGCCAAAGTTGCCATGAATCTGTCCCGCCTTTCAAGCTTATTTTCCTGCCACCAATATAGTGCCTTAAGGTTGTGAGTCATCTTGGGTGAATTGAGTATGGGGTAGTGTGTGCCTCTTATAAAATCTTCATCTTAATTCCATAATCATTCAACACGCACACCCATCCTTTATATCTCAAGAACCCCTGTCCTGATATGGAGAAATCCGTAGTCTTTCCTTCTTTGACTGCAACCATATGCGATACTAACGTGTCATCACGCCCTTTCCCGATCTGTATATCTTCTAGTAAACTCGATTGGATGGACAAGTTAGCCAATTTACCCCTGACAAGTTCTATTCTGGCATTAATCAGCTCTTGCTGAAGCGGATTTTCTATTCTGGATAACACTGCTAAATTTCCATATCTCTTTAGGCTTAACGCATCTGCTACTACGTTCGCTTTCCCTGGGCGGTATAGGATTTTGCAGTCATAATCCTTTACTAGTTCTAACCACCTGCGTTGCCTCATGTTGAGCTCTTTCTGTGTGAAGAAATACTTTAAGCTCTTATGGTCAGTATAAATCTCACACCATTCTCCATAAAGATAGTGGGGCCAGATTTTCAATGCGAAGACCACCGCTGCCAACTCCATATCGTGTGTCGGATAGCGTTTCTCGTATTCCTTTAGTTGCCTTGAGGCGTAGGCTATTACTTTTTCATTTTGCATCAGTATACAACCCAAACCTTGCTTCGATGCATCACAATATACTACAAACTTGTCGTTGGGTGTTAGTACACAAAGTATTGGTATCGAGCATAATTTATCCTTGAGCAACTGGAAGTGTTCTTGACCTCTATCTGTCCAGTTGAACTTTTACTATTTTTGGGTCAGGTGGGTAAGCAGAGTGGCTATCTTAGAGAAGCCTTCTACATATCTCCGATAATAACCTGCTAGCTCGAGAAAACTTCTCACCTCTGACGTATTCTTAGGTCTTGGCCAATCCTTCACAGCCTCTACTTTTGTTGGGTCTACTGTGACTCCATCCTTGGATACTATATGGCCGAGGAACGCTACTTGCGATAGCCAAAATTCGCCTTTCTTGAACTTGGTGTAAATTTGATGCTCCTTTAGTCGCAGCATGGTCAATCTTAAATGTTCCTCATGCTCGACTTCGTCCTTGGAGTACACCAAAATATCTTCAATGAACACTATGATGAATTTGTCCAAGTAATCCTTGAATACCTGATTCATTAAGTCCATAAATGCGGCGGGAGCATTGGTAAAGACCAAAAGACATAATAAGAAACTTGTAATGTCCATATCGAGTTCCAAAAGCTGTCTTTGGTATATCCTCTTCCCGTACGTTGAGCTGGTGATAACTGAACTGTAGATCAATCTTTGAAAATACAGTCACTCCTCGGAGTTGATCAAATATGTCGTTGATCCGGGGTAGCAGGTACTTTTTCTTAATTTTCACGTTGTTCAGCTCGCGATAAGCAAATAGGCTCGGTTAATGGCTTGGTCTGATGAAACCCAAGTCTAAGAGTTCTGGCAATTGCATTTTCAAATCCTTGATTTCTGAAGGTGCCATCCGGTATGGTGCCTTTAATATAGGCTTGGTTATCGGTACTAGTTCGATTATTAAGTCAATTTCCCAAGTAAGCAGTAACCCTGGTAAGTAGTCAGGAAATATCTCTGGAAATTCCTTTATGATGCGGACGTCTCCAACCTTTAATGGGGTTTCTTGTGCCACATCCATGACGATTGCTAAGAATGCAAGACATCCTTTCTCTATCATCTTCTGAGCTTTGAGAAATGAGATAAGCGGTGTCCGTAGTCTTGAAACCTTTCCCATAAAACATAGTTTCTGACCGTCAGAAGTTTCGAACGTCACTTGCTTATGTCTACAATCGATGATTGCGCCATGCCTTGCTAGCCAATCCATGCCCAGTATTATGTTGAACTCCTTGAACTCTAGCTCTATCAGGTCTCCTTCTAGTTCTGTCTCCTCGATTTTGATCGGTACTCCTCGTACTATTCGTGATGATAAAACTACTTCGCCCGAAGGCGACTCTGTAACAAACCTAGTTCTAAATCTTTCACAAGGCTTGTCTAATTTTTCTATCATTCCTAATGAGATATATGAGTGTGTTGCTCCCGAATCAAACAATACTGAACATATGTTATTGAGGATAGCAATCTGACCTGTGACTACTTTGTTACTACCTTCAGCTTCTCCCTGGGTCAAGGCAAAGACTTTGGCTAGAACCATCTTGTTGTCCCTCTTTTCTTCTTGTTTGAGCTGTGTACATTCCTTTTTCTGATGACCTTCCCAGCGACAATTGAAACAACCTTTGGTATTTGCACGACACTCCCCAGGATGCCTTTTCTGGCACTTGGAGCATTGAGGGTATTCTACATAACCCGACCTATTATTTCCATTGTAATTTTGTGCTCTTTTGTCACCATCGACTTGCTTATTATCAGGATGCTTTCTCTTCTGCCCATTACTGTTGTGTTGGTGGCTGTTGTTTGTTTCTACCATTTTGAGTCTGATTCTGCTGCCTGGGTTCAGACTTGTGTTATTTTTGCATAAATTCATAGACTTGCTCATATAGTAACATGATTAGGCCCATCCAATTATAACATGTATGTTTGCACTATATATGGTATTTTTGCAATTGAGCTTAGATGCATATAGTGGCCCATATGTTTGCTAAATATATAGATTTATGCCAAATAAAATATTCATAAAATGATAGGTTTTATTTGGGCCCATCAGAAAATGTAAAGTTTAAATTTCTCTCTTGTGGGTGATTCCACTTGTGAATGCCCATTTGTTTTGCACGACTATAGTGGACCTAATCAATTAATAAAACTAATGTTTAAATTCCTGTCTTTTGGACCTTGTATGGAAGTTTGGGGACCTTAGTAGTGGGAACGACATACTAAACCCATCCCTCCTCCATACAAGCCCAATTGTTAAGGCCCATTTACTAGAGTTGGACTTAATTGTATAGGTTCATTATATTAGTTAAACCTAAATATTGATTAGCAACAAATTAATTCTAAATTAATTGAATTTGTTTCAATGTGACACTTTAGAATTAATAGGAAATTATAGGACTTTGGTTTTAAAATTTTAATCTTTTCAATATTTTGGAGAACCATAGTCATTAATTTTCTAAAAAATAAATAATAATAATACTATTTTTAATTTTATAATGACCTTATTTGAAGAATTATATTCGATCTCCACCGTTGGTTTAACAAAGTCAATAGCTTAATGGGGCATCGAGACACTTTGATTTGTCCCCCTACGGAAGGTGTTCATTAGTTATTTTGACAAGGTTAAATTTTGAAAGATAGATAATTATAGGTTAAATTCTACTAGACTCACCCCTACGGTTAGAGCTGTAAATGTGGGCCGCCCGGCCCGGCCCGGCCCGGCCCACATTTTTCGTGCCTCCGGTAAATTCGGGCCGGGCCGGGCCCGACCCATATTCAATTCGTGCCGTGCTCTTGCCGGCCCATTTTTGAAAGAGTAGGCCCAGCACGGCCCATGGGCCCGGCCCATGTCGTGCCGTGCTCGTGCCGGGCCCAAGTCGGACCGGCCCACTTTCCTTATTCGGGCCGGCCCACTTTCTATATTCGGGCCCACTTTTAGGCCCACTTTCTATATTCGAGCCCAAATTTGGGCCCACTTTTAGGCCCACTTTTTTTTTGCCAAAAAATGTGAGGATGGAGAATTGAACCCTCCACCTCCTCTTTCACCATCAATGGACTTACCACCAAACCAAATACATTTCTTTGTTTAAATTATAATTTTAGATATTTTTATATACTTTTTAACAATATTTTACACAAAATTATATCAAAGATAATTATTAGAATTTTAATACCTCCTAATAAATGCTAAAAATTTATCTAACAAATCTTAAAATAAATTAATATAATTATAAAAATATAAACATTGAAAAAAATAAGACATATATTATCATTTTAATTTATTAATTATTGACAAATAAAAATTTATTATGATTATTAATGTCAAAATATCGGGTTTTTTATCGTGTCGTGCTTTCGGGCTAGTTTGTTCGTGCTTTCGTGTCGTGCCTTCGGGCTTGTCGTGCCGTGCCGTGCTAAGCCCGTGTCGTGCTGTGCCTGGCCCGAGCCCATATTTTTTCGTGCCGTGCCTGGCTCAAGCCCATATTTTTTCGTGCCGTGTCGTGCTCGTGCCTCCCGGGCTCGTGCCGGTTTCGTGCCGTGCTCAAAAGCCCGGCCCGTATTTACAGCTCTACTACGGTGACTACTAGGACTAAATCTATTGATTATTGAAGCAGTGGGTCTAGCTCATAAAATAAGAGATTTTGTTTTCTTATTTTGATCAAATAGTAGGTTGTTAATAATGGTGTCCATTATTAAATAAGTTTACAACTTTAGTTAACTAGTGGTATTTTTGACTCTCGCTAACCGGGACAAGGATATTATAGATTAGTTAAAAACCTAAGAAATAGAGATATGATTATTTTGGTATTTTTTCTCATATCTTACATATTTTGGTATATGTTGTGCTATTTCTTGAATTTTGTGTGAATAGGAGTTTTATTGAGAAAAAGTGATTAATTTCTATTTTATTGATAATCAGTAGTTTTAAGTATGGCTGTGTCTACTCCCATCCTTTCTCAACTTTCGATGGAGAAACTCACTGGAGAAAACTTCCTTAATTGGAAGCAGAATATCAACATAGAGTTGATTGGTGACAACTCTGAGTTCGTCATGATTGAGGAATCCCCAGAACGAGCACTGTGTCCGCACGTTCATGATGGCACCGTCAATGCTCGTGATGGCATCGTAAATGCTTGGATAACACTGTCTCCACACATACATGATGACACCGTGAATGCTCGAATGGTACCGTGTCCGCATGTTCGTGATCAACTAACTATGGTCTGACGCAACTCATGAACGAGCTTCAGATTATTGAGCCTATCATGGTGGACCTAGTAAAGGAGGAGAAAATAAGACTATTGTTGTTGTTGCTGATCCAACTAAGGCTGAAGCTAACCCAGCTACATCTTCGAAAGCTGGAAACAAGAGCAAAGGTGGACAAAACAACAACCCCAAGCCTGCGAAGGCTGCAAAGATGAGTGCACAACCAAATGGACAAACGCCTAAGGGGGAGAACAATAAAAACAAGAAAAGGTAAAGATAAGTGCTTTCACTACAAAGAGAAGTGGCATTGGAAAAAAGGTTGCCCCAAGTTTCTAGCAACGAAAAACAAAGGTAATGATTATAATTCATTTATCTTAGAAACATGTGATTTAGAGAATGATAAATTCGTTTGGATTATTGATTTTGGATCTACCAACCATGTTTGCAACTCTTTACAACTTCTTGAATCATGGGAGGAAGTGGACGAAGGAGGCTTAAAGCTTAGAGTTGGGAACGAAGCGTTTGTTGCGGTCTAAGCTAGAGGAAGAGCTCGTCTGAAGTTCGGAAATAAATTTTTAATTTTAAATGATGTATTTTTTATTCCGAATTTTAGTAGAAATTTAATTTCAGTTTTCATGTTGCAATTAGAACGATTTGTTATGACTTTTACAAGTTCTAATATACTATTTCTTTCAATGGATCACAATTGTGTATTGCATGTTTGAAAAATGAGCTTTATATTTTGCGACCTAATGAACCCCTCGCTCTTAACAATGATTTATTCAAAGCAGCTAAACCTAGGACCAATAAACGTCGAAAGACCGACAACGATAATATGACGTATTTATGGCACTTGAGACTAGGTCACATTGGCTATGATAGGATTCAAAGATTTAAAAAGGACAGGCCTTTGAGGGAACTCACCTTAGGTGAATTACCTATATGTGAATCTTGTCTAGAAGGCAAACTGACCAAGTGTCCATTCTCTGCAAAGGGTGATAAGGCCAAGAACCACTTGTACTTGTGCAATCAGATGTTTGTGGACATTTGAATGTACAAGCCAGGGGTGGTTTTGAGTATTTCGTCACTTTCATTGACGATTACTCTAGATACTCATGTCTTTACCTAATGCATAGGCAATCATAAACATTTTCAAAGTTTCAGGAATTCTTAGCTATGGCTCAGAACCAATTAGGTAAAACGTTAAAGATCTTGCAATCTTATGGGGTGGAGAATATTTGGATATGCAGTTCCAAGATCATTTAACTGAACTTGGGATTTTATCACAAATTACTGCCCCAGGTACTCCGCAACAAAATGGTGTAGCGGAACGCCGGAACAGAACTTTATTCGAAATGGTTAGATGCATGCTTAGTTTCCCAACTCTACCAACTTCGTTCTGGGGACATGCAATTGAAACTGCGAATGACATTCTCAATGTCGTGCCATCTAAATCAATCCCCAAAACACCTTAGAACGTTGGAATGGTCGTGTACCTAGTTTATGCCATTATAGAATCTGGGGGTGACCCACCCACGTCCTGAGGAAAAAGGAAGGAAAGCTAGAACCGCGAACTGAAGTTTGCATGTTTGTTGGCTATCCTAAAGGTACTCGGGGTGGAATTTTCTATTGTCATTTAGAAAAGAAAGTGTTTACTTCTACGAATGCTACTTTTCTGGAAAATGACTATGTCCAAAACTTCAAACCACGCATCAAAGTACTTTTAGAGGAGATTGTTAAAGAATTGAGTCCAACAATTGTTCGATCATCATCAACGCAAGTTGATGATGAAATTCCCACTCTTCATGTCCAATTGACGCAAGTCGATTTAAATGAAGATAGTACCAAACAATCATGAAGCCTCGTCGTAGTGGGAGGGTTTCAAGGAACCCAGTTCGATATAGTTTGGATGGTGAAACCAATATGATTGTTGGTGACACTAGTGATGACGATTCGTTGTCTTTCAAACAGGCAATGGATAGCCCTGAAAATGAACTATGGCTCGAAGCCATGAAACTGGAAATGGAGTCCATGTACTCAAATTCCGTCTGGGATCTTGTGGAAGTACTTAGTGACTTTAGAGCCATTGGGTGCAAGTGGATCTACAAGAAGAAACAAGGTGCTGATGGAAATATCAAGACTTAAAAAGCTCGATTAGTGGCAAAGGGTTATAACCAAAGATAATGCATGGACTATGAGGAAACTTTTAGTCCAGTAGCCATGCTTAAGTCCATTCGCATCCTCCTATCCATAGCAGCCGCTCTTGACTATGAGATTTGGAAAATGGATGTCAAGACAATTTTCTTAATGGAAAGCTTGACGAAGTCATTTATATGGATCGGCCAAAAGGTTATAAAGTAGTTGGACAAGAAGGAAAAGTTTGCAAGTTGAATAGGTCCATTTATGGACTTAAGTAAGCTTCTCGTTCCCAGAATCTTAGGTTTGATGAAATAATCAAAACCTATGGCTTTGAACAAAATATTGATGACCCTTGTGTTTACCAACTGAAGGCAAATCTAATAGTGGTATTCCTGGTTCTTTATGTAGATGATATCTTACTCATTGGAAACAATGTTAAGAAATTATCAGATGTGAAGAATTGGCTGAGCACTCAATTCCAGATGAAGGATTTGGGTGAAGCAAGTTATGTTCTAGGTATCCAGGTCATTAGGGATAGAAAGAACAAACTCTTAGCTCTATCTTAAGCAGCTTACATAGATAAAGTTCTTGAACGATTCTCAATGAAAAATCCCAAGAAAGGACGTTTATCGTTCCGCCATGTAATTCATCTTTCAAAGAAGCAGTCTCCCCAGACTCTTGAAGAGGAATATGAAATGAGAAACGTTCATTACACATCTGTAGTTGGAAGTCTGATGTATGCTATGTTGTGTACTATACCAGATATCTGCTATGTAGTGGGAGTAGTGAGCAGGTATCAGTCAAACCCAGGACAAGAACATTGGATATCAGTTAAGCATATCCTAAAGTATTTAAGGTGGACTAGGGATTATATGTTAGTCTACAAGGGTGGTGTTCTAAACCTTATAGGCTACACCAATTCAGATTTTCAGACTGATGTCGATTATAGGAAGTCTACTTCTGGAATGGTGTTTACTCTTAGGGGTGGAGCTGTGATATGGAGAAGCGTAAAGCAGTCTGTAATCTCAGATTCCACCATGGAAGCTGAGTACATAGTCGCGTCAGAAGCAGCTAAGGAAATATTCTGGCTAAAGAAGTTCTATTCAGATCTTGGTGTTATTCCAGAAATGGATAAACCACTTGTGTTGTTTTGTGATAATACAAGAGCGATAGCCAACTCGAAAGAACCTCGTAATCACAAGAGGAGTAAGCATATAGAAAGGAAGTATTACATTATTCAAGAATATGTGGCCATGGGAGATGTGAAGGTTATGAAGATTGCATCTGAAGACAATCTTGTAGATCTGTTTACAAAGACACTACTAGAAGCTACATTTGATCAGCATATCAAGGAAATGGGATTAGTAGAATTAAGGCATTAGTTTCAATTAGTGCAAGTGAGAGTTTGTTATGGTTTTATGCCCTAATTAAAACTCAATTTCTTTGTAATCTCATTTATTATCAATAAAAGAACAAAAATCATTTTTTGACTTGGTCAATCACTTTGCTCACATGTTTTATTTTCATAATTATTTGTTTAATATAAACTTCTATTAAATCCTAATCGTATTTATAGTAACATAATCACAGTGGAATATAAATATGATTATATGTTCAAAATAAGTTAGTCCTAAGATTAGTCAATGCACAAGATTTACACTGACTTGCCAATCTACGATAAAATCTACTTACACATTTTAGTGTTATGTTCTTTCCAGAACATTAGCAAAGTAGATAAGATCATATGTATTTGTTACATCGGACTGGACCGATATTGACAGTAGATAGGATAAGTAAACATATTGTTATTATCTATTCTAGTCATATCATATAGTTGACCATAGGTCAATTCAATCTCAATTTTGAGTGATTAGTATTCTAACTGAATATATTATTTGAGTTCTTTGACTTGTTCGTTACCAGCTTACCCTACGGACTAGCCTGTAGCGTCCTAAATTTGCTAATAAGGCTTAGGACCTTGATTAGTATGCCTGGAGGGCAATACGTGGTTTATTATGTTAATGTGTGAATTTGATGAGTATGTGATTAGAAATGCATGTTTAGGTGAATTAAATATGCATGTGGGCCCCGTTTGGTTATTAGGGGCATGTTTGTAACTTTAGCTCGTTGGGGGCATAAATGTAATAATTGTGAACATTGTGATATATTTGCCATATATCTGTGTTGCACAATCTGGGAGAATCCTAGGGAGCTGTTTAGCAGGAAAGTCACGACGGGGTCAAATACCTGACTCGGGGCGAGTCGATGGGTATTTCGGGCATTAGACGTTTTATGGGGTTATCAGGTTATGAAAATAAATATTTGGAGATATATTTGAAGTTAGAGTGTTTAGGAGGAAATATCGAGGAAATTTACCATTTTTCCCTCGGGGACGTTTTTGGTTCCCCGAGCCTTTGAGGTAACCTTAGAGACTTAAGTTAGGAAAAACAAACTAAGGAAGTATTCAGAAGCTAAGGGAAACTGACCCAAACCTTCTCTCTCTCTCTCTCTCTAAGCCATACCAAGGGGAACTTTGAAGATCAAGCTAGGAATTGGAGCTCTAAACTTGGGGATTAGCTCTATTTCAATTTGTGGATTCAAGCAAAGGCTAAGGTAAGCTTTAAACTGTGATTTTAGCTAATTATGTAACGCCCTGGTTACCCCAGAACAGTTATGGTGAACCGGAAATTTGACTCGCTGCCCGAGTCCTTTGGTTAAAAGCGTGCTTCTAAGTGTTATTAACAGGCTAAGGTGGAAAACCAATAAAAAGGAAATGATATATTTTATTAAGTACATAAAACTGTTCATGGGCCCATAAAATCTTTTACAAGTTATTTACAACTCAAAATGGTCATTACTGATTCAAATTTTCAAACCTGCCGACCTAAGCGGCAAAAATAGGGTAAACCCCCTAGTTCCTCTGAGAACTCCTTGGCCGTGGTGGTCAAGCGGCCGCATATGTACACATCACCACCTAAGCTCTCCACTCAAGGCTGGGTGAGATTTTCTTTCCATTTACCTGCACCACATAGCACCCATGAGCCAAGGTCCAGCAAGAAAACACAATAATGCATATAAATATTAACAACTGATTATTATTATAATCACACAAAGCTTATAGCTCTTAAACAGATGAGTGAATATCACTTGAGGTTCTGGTAAACCATAATGAGTGACTAACAAGCAAGTCACTAATTTAAACACATGAGTGAATGCTGGGTAAGTCACTAGCTTAAACAGATGAGAGACTGATGGATAAGTCTCTAACTTAACAGATGAGTGACTGATGGGTTTGTCACACAAGTGCTTTTAGTTTTCATCGAACTAGAGGTCGGTCCGGCATTAATGCCCTTTCGATTCATTTAATGCAAATGTCAATTAGATCTAATCTTTATTGGCTTGCGTTGAACACACTAAGGTCGTCCTGACTTATGAGTCAGCACTATGTGACCAGTGCCCAGTACCACTGCCGAACTTGACTAATAAGTCCCAGCTTCACAGTTGATACTGACACCTTTGCCAATTCTGACTAATTAGTCAATACCATGCACAAATGAGCAAGATTTTCTAAGCATTCAATAATCAATTCATTTCCACATTTACACAATCAACATGCATCAAGAATAACCATGCATGTCACATATGGGGTGCAGTTTTCTTACCTTTGATTCGAGTGAGAATGAATAAAAGAACGACCCTTGAGAATGATCTGACTTTAAGTCCTTTAGCGGTCACCTAATCATAACCAAATAAGGAACACCATCAATAAAATGAATAACAAAGGTTCCCAAACTAAGATCTAGCCTCTTAGACATCAATCCCCACTAATCCAGGTAGTAGGAACAATCCCGAGGCCCAAAACCAAGTTCCCGGGGCCAAAACACTCAAACGGGCTCAAACCAGCTCAAGGGCTGCGGCCCTAACATCTTGGGCTGCGGCCCCCAGCCACTCCAGGAGCAAGGGCCGCGACGCCCAGCAAAGGCAAAATCGCTCCACCTACTTCTTCGAGCTAGGGGCGCGGCGCCCAAGAACAGGGCCGCGAACCCCAACTCAGAGCCATCCTCAAACACGTTCTCTTTCATCCTAAACCTCCCAAAAACATGCCTAAACACTTCCAAATCATCAAATCAAAGTTCCCAAGCTTCCCAATGATCCAAAACCATCAAATCCCAAGGCTCAAATGAACCAAAAACTCAACGATTCACAAAATCCAATTCTAAGCTTAGAAACTCTAAAAACTCAAAACTTAAATTACCTTTGATTAGGTTGTTTCTCGTCAAATCCTTCGGTCAAGAAGCTTCTAATCTTTCCTAGGATCGCTATGCCTCAATCCTCGCTTGATTCCGTCTCCTAGAACTCGAGATTTCTTCGAAAACGCTTTGAATGGTAAAACGAACTAACGGGAAAGAACGAGAGGTTTTCTAATGTACGTTCTATCTGACAAGCTACTTCAAGCTTAAGTACTAACCTCTAAAACCTAGTGCTCGGGGTACCAAAAACACCCCCGGGGACATTATAGTCAAAATTCCCAGAATTTCCTCCTAATCTCAATAACTCCCAATTTATCATCAAATAACATTATCATAACTCAATATCCCTATAAAAGACCCCCGTTATGACAAAATCGCTAATTCATAATATAAGATCGTCTCATGCCGAATAGCTCGAATATATCTCCATAATAATGGAATTTCATTCACAAATCACAATATGCACCCAAATGTTCAAATATGCCCTTAACGAGCCAAATTACCAAAACACCCTAATAATCAAATGTGGACCCACATGCATGCATATAACATCATATTATAATATAATTCACATAAACATGCATATATTCATTTAATGGCTTAATTAAATAATTATGGCCCTCCCGGCCTACTAATCCAGCCATTAAACCGCATTAAGGATTTCAGGGCATTACAACTATCCCCTCCTTACAGAAATTTCATCCTCGAAATTTACCTGAACAGCTCGGGATACTGACTCTGCATATCTGACTCCAACTCCCAGGTCGCTTCCTCGACCTTGCTGTTCCTCCACAATACCTTAACCAAAGGTATCGTCTTATTCCTGAGGACCTTATCCTTTCTGTCAAGAATCTGCACTGGTTGCTCCTCAAAGGAGAGATCTGGCTCAAGCTCCAGATCTTCATAACTCAAAATATGATTCACATCAGATACATACCTCCGAAGAGCTGAAACATGGAATACATTATGCACGGCTGACAACGCCGGTGGCAAGGCCAACCTGTAAGTCGCCTGACCAATCCTCTCCAAGATCTCAAATGGACCTACAAATCTAGGACTCAGCTTGCCCTTCTTCCCAAACCTTCTCACCCATTTCCATGGTGAGACTCTAAGGAAGACATAGTCTCCCACTTGGAACTCCACGTTCCTGCACTTGGGATCTGCATAGCTCTTCTGCCTACTCTGAGAAGCAAGCATCCGAGCTCTAATCTTCTCAATGGCCTCACTGGTCCTCTGAACTGCCTCAAGACCTGTAGTGCACCAAATTTTTTTTTTAGATTATTAAAATTTTGTGATTTATTTTATTTACGTGTTAAGTGTGATGAATTGTTTTATTTAAATGTTGTTTATTTTATTTAATTGTTGTTTGTTTTACTTGATTGTTTTTATTTTATTTAATTGTTAGAATTGTTTGTAGAATATTGTTATGAAATTACTTGTTAAATAATATGTATTTATTTTATTTTAAAAATGTAACTATGTGAGATTTGGTTGAATGCACTAAGGTGCATGGTAGATAGTGATGCACCCTAGTGATTTAGTGTGTGCAAGTGCATGGTAATGTGATGCACATGTGTGGATTTTTCTACACATTTTATAATTTCCTTTTATTTGATATAATTGAGTAGTTTAATTTAAATAAAAATAAATAAAATAAAAGAGGAAAAGGGAAAGGTGATGGACGGTTTGGTATAGGAAAAGGAAATGGCTTATTTCCTTTATATATATTTTTTCAATCAATTAGACATGATTTTGGGGAATTATGGCTAATATTGGGTAAGGGAAATTTGACAATTTTAATTCAATTAAATTACTCTTTATTATAAAGGATTTTTAGGCTGAATTAGATGAGTGGATTAGGGAAATTACCATCTATTTTTGGTGAGGCTTTATGAGGAAAATAGGAATTAAAAAGGAGACATGAAGGAAAAGAGGCCATTTGGCCGTGACCTAGAGAGAAGATAGAGAGAGAGAGAGTGGCGTGCTAGAGAGAAGGGGCTGCCATTTCTAGAGAGAAGGAGGAGAAGAAAGAAAGGAAGAAGAAAAAGAAGAAGAAGAAGGGTTCAAGCTAGGGTAAGGCTCTTGTTTGTTTTAAGATTCCTTATGTTAAATCTAGTATTTTGATTTGGGTTGTCTCTAACTTTTGTTCATCTTCTTCTCCATCTTCATATTCAAAAAAATACAACCCCTAGGGTTTGAGCAAGGAGGTGCTTCTAGATTGGATTCTTGATTTCTATCAAGAGAGGTATTGAAATCCCTCCCTAAATTTTGTGGTTATTGGTTTTGATGAGTAAAATTATTAGGGGGACTATGGTAAAAGGGGATTTGTGTTTTGTGTAGGAAAAATAGGTACTTTGTGTTCTTGTTATCTTGTTGATGATGAGTTGTTTGATCTTGCATGAAGGGTTTTATGGTTTAGTTATAAAAGGGTTTTGGTGTTGATCTTTCTATGTATAATGATTAGTGATAATTTATGAATGCGTATTTGGAGATTTCGGCCTAGGCATATCTAAGGATCACCTTTATATTTTGTTTTATGTTTTGTGATCTTCAATATGTTAGATCCATGTTTTAGGAGCTATGTAATTTGGGTATAATGATAATTGGGAATCTTGATAATTGGATCCATGAAATTTTGATAGGATGTATATGATATTGTGAAGAAATAAATTATGGTATGCATGAAAATAATGATAGAAACATGTTAGGTTTAATATAAAGGCATATATGAATAATGGTGTTTATGTAATAATGTATGTTGTTATTATTGTTTTTTTGGATTTCATATATAAATTCATTGGAATAGAATAAGGTTTTATAAGGTTGCATATGAATATGTGTTAGTGATATTCTTAAAATTATTTGTATAATAAGAGCATGTTAGGATTTGTGAGTTATTGTGTTTATGTATGATTTTATGTGAAATTTTTAAAAGCCATGAGATAAAAGATGAATTTCATGAGTAATTATGCTTGCTGATTTTTGTGAATAATTGGGTAAAAGTTTGGTGAAAAAGTGATTTGCATACATAAGTAATGTCCTTAATGCTATGTTGATTTAATGAAATTAAAAGGGTATTTTAAGTCACAATAAAATGATATTTTACTCAAGTAAATACCTACAGAATTTTTATTATATTTTTGGAAAAATATGAGGTTTTAAATTCAATATGGTGATTTTTGATAATAAATATGATTGCTGGAATTTTTGTTTAAAAAAAATGTGAAGTGTGTTTCAATAAAATGAATTTGATTAGTATTTGAAATAAAATTAATACCCTAAATTATGGTAATATTAAAAATAGTATTTTTAATATGGTATGAGTGTATATTTTAATAGTTATGATTTTTCTTGGTTTTGATTAAGGAAAATATTGAATTCAATTTATTTGTGATTTTTAAAGAAATAAAATGATGGCTGAAAGTTTAGTTTAAGATGTTTAAAATGATTATTTAATTGTCACTTATGAATTTGTGTTACATAAAAACTAAGCTTTAAAATAATTCAAATAAAATATATTTTTCCACACTTAAAATATATTTTTCTCACATCATTTATGTAACACAATTAACCAATATTAAATTGATTTTTCTAAGGAAACACGGTAATCATAGGTATTTTAAATAAATTCCAAGCCTTTGTTATTTTTTTGTAATTTGAAAATAATAAATGGATTTATCAAATATTTTTTTCTTAAGCTAAATAAAATTATTTTTTTAAATAAAATTAATGTCTTGAGAGATTTAATCAACCTAGAAATTTTAAGAAAATAAATAATGGTAAGCAAAGCATGTTACAAGTCTATTAATTTTAAAACGATAGAAGAAAGACGTGTAGAATTATCGTTTTTAAACGTCACAATTACGCAACATTCCCACGTATGCATGTTACATGCAAATGCACTTTTACATCCAAAATTATGTCTATTATTCAACCATGCAGTTTTTATATAAAGATCATGCATGCAAAGTAGGTAAAATGAGCATTATTCTTTTATGACCTTATGTGTAATTAAATATATTTGCATGTTGTGTGTGTAACTCTTATTATGTGTGCATGACCCATGCACACATGAGTTGTATGAAAGGGCAAAATAGTAATTTTATGAAGTTAAGAAATGTCGTTTTGATTATGGTATAGGCTCGTTTAGAGGTTGTGAATTTACTTAGCTCGGACCTGAGGTAAGGAAGTTAGATAGAATTTATGATTGTTTATGCTATGAATGGTAAGACTGTTGTGTGAATGAAATGTTATGAATTATGAATGTCATAATGTGATGATATGTTGGCTTGTATGAATATGTTATGTTATCAATGGATGTTAGCGTGATGAACGCGACACATCAAAATGGGTTGCTAAGGATATGAAGACGTAAACCGAGTTACTAAGGATATAAAGACGTAACTCCAAGGGCGGATGCGTTGAGGTTATTCAAGAACCAGAGCCTCCTGTTTACCTCAAAGGGTGGCATGGACAAGTTAGCGGGCCATGTTCACAAGGAATTTTGTATGAATGTGCTATGATGTTTATGTTATGATATGATGATGCTATGATGTTTATGTTATGATGATGTTATGTTATGATGATGATATGATGTTTGTTACGACGATGCTGTGATGTATAAAGATGAACGATAGTGTTTGTAATTTGTTGTATCTTACTTGCTTATTGTTTGTACTTCCTTACTGGGCTTTTAGCTCACCCCCTTACTTTCCCTTCCAGGTAGCAAATAGGTTTCTCCATGGCACGCGTGGTGATGTGGGAAGTTCTATCGTCCTAGTGTGTATGGCGTGGGGCATCCTATGGACGAAAAACGATCACTTAAAGACGCTATTTTAATAATGTTATGTTTTATGAGACTTTTTAAACTTATCAGTAGGACTTAAATTATTGGTTTTTTTTTTTTTGGAACCTTGCATAAAAACTCATATTTTCTTTTAAAACTATTGGGCCCAACTTGCCTGTTTTAAGCAAGAACCCACTGAAACATTTATAATAAGTGGCTTTCCTTTAAAAACCAACGAAATGTGAATGTTTCATTAAGTACAAGTTTAGGGCGTTCTTTACAGGACCTAAGTATCTCCTTTCACCTGCCTCATCCCAATGAATGGGAGATCTGTACTTCCTACCATACAGCATCTCATAAGGTGCAACTCCAATGGTAGACTAATAACTGTTGTTGTAGGAGAACTCTATCAAAGGCAGATACTTACTCCAAGATCCACCAATGTCCAGCACACATGCTCTCAGCATGTCTTCCAGTATCTGGATCGTCCTCTCAGATTGCCTATCTGTCTGAGGATGATAAGCAGTACTGAACTTCAGTTGCGTCACCATGGCCTTCTACAAACTTCCCCGGAACTTGGAAGTAAAAGTAGGGTCCCGACCTGACACGATCGACCTCAGTGCACCATAGAGGCGCACAATCTCTCTTACATAGAGATCTGCATACTGATCAACTGTATAAGTAGTCCTCACTGGCAGAAAGTGAGCTGACTTCGTGTAGCAATCCACTATCACCCAAATAGAATCATGCTGACCAACAGTCCTGGGTAAGCCCACCACAAAATCCATCGTGATGTCCTCCCACTTCCACTCTGGGATATCCAAAGGCTGCAATAACCATGTCGACCTCTAATGCTCAACCTTGACCTATTGACAAGTCAAGCACTTAGCCACATACTCTACTACATCTCTCTTCATCCCCGGCCACCAATACAACGATCTCACATCCTGATACATCTTCGTGGTGCCTAGATGCAAAGAGTAAGGTGTAGTATGAGATTCATCCAGAATCTCTCGCCTCAAAGCAGTGTCTAACGGAACACATACCCGCCCTTTGTATCTCAACAAGCCTAACCCAGACACTGTACAATCTCTGGATGCTCCAGCCAGAACATCCTCTCTAATCTTAATCAGCTGTGGATCACTCAGCTGACCCTCCTTAATTCTCTCGAACAGCGTAGACTGTAGCGTAATATTAGCCAACTGGCCCACCAGCAACTCTATACCAGCTCTGGTCATATCATCTGCTAACTCTTTGGCTATCAGCCTTATACCCATGAATCTGTCTCGGACCCTTCCGACTTAAAGCATCAGCTACCACGTTGGTTTTTCCTGGATGATACAAAATGTCACAGTCATAATCTTTTACTAACTCCAGCCAACGCCTTTGTCTCATATTCAAGTCTTTCTGAGTGAAGAAGTACTTCAGGCTCTTGTGGTCTGTATAGATCTCACACTTTTCTCCATAGAGATAATGCCTCCATATCTTCAAAGCAAAGACCACTGCCGCCAACTCTAGATCATGAGTGGGATATCTCTTTTCATTCTCCTTCAACTGACGAGAGCATAAGCAATTTCCTTCTCTGACTGCATCATAACACAACCCAAACCCTGATGAGAAGCATCACAATAAATCACAAACTTCTCCTGATCTTTTGGAAGACTTAGAATCAGAGATGTAATCAACCTCTGCTTTAGTTCCTGGAAGCTGTTCTCACATTTATCTGACCACACAAATTTTTGACTCTTGCGTGTCAGCTCAGTCAATGCACTAGCAATCTTTGAGAACCCTTCCACGAAACGCCTATAATAACCTGCCAATCCAAGGAAACTTCTAACCTCAGAAGCATTCTTTGGTCTTGGCCAATCTCTGACCGCTTCAATCTTCGCTGGATCTACCTTAATCCCCTCCTTACTGAAAATGTGCCCAAGAAATGATACCTGAGATAACTAGAACTCACATTTCTTGAACTTAGCAACAATCTGTGTTCCTCAGTCTCTGTAGAACCAACCTCAGATGCTGCTCATGCTCTGACTCAGTCTGAGAATATACCAAAATATCATCGATGAAGACGATCACAAACTGGTCCAGATAATCCTTGAACACTCTGTTCATCAGATCCATAAAAGCAGCAGGGGCATTAGTCAATCCAAATGACATAACTAAAAACTCATAATGCCCATACCTGGTACGTAAAGTAGTCTTCGGTATATCTCCCTCCTTGACCCTCAACTGATGATAACCAGAACGAAGGTCGATCTTTGAGAATACCTTCTTACCTTGCAACTGATCATACATATCATCTATCCCTGGCAAAGGATACTTATTCTTAATTGTCATCTTATTCAGTTCTCTGTAATCAATACACATTCTCAGAGAACCATCCTTCTTTTTCTCAAAGAGAACTGGCACACCCCAAGGTGAGAAGCTAGGTCTGATAAAACCCAAATCCAACAGTTCTTGCAACAGTACCTTTAATTCTTTCAACTCAGCTGGGGCCATTCTATAAGGTGCTCTAGACATTGGCTCCGTCCCTGGTACCAATTCTATAACGAACTCAATTTCTTTGTGCGGTGGCAACCCTGGCAAATCTTCTGGAAACACATCTAGAAATTCACATACAAGTCTAGTCTCTTCTGGTCTCACTGGCACGACCTGAGTGGTATCAACCACATTGGCTAAGAATCCAATACAACCTCCTTGCAATTGATCCCTAGCCCTCAATACAGAAATTATAGGCATGCGAGGTCCATGCACAATACTAACAAACACAAAAGGATCCTCACCTTTAGGCTCAAAGGTGACCATCTCCCTTCTGCAATCAATGGTTGCCCCATACTTTGCCAACCAATCCATACCCAATATCATATCAAAGTCAATCATAACCAACTCTATCAAATCCACTGATAACTCTCTGCCCTCCACTGTCACTGGCAGAGATCTGACCCATCTCCTGGATACCACTAACTCTCCAATGGGTAACAAAGTTCCAAACCCCACAGCATAAAAGTCACAGGGTCTACATAGTCTATCAATAATACAACTAGCAACAAAAGAATGTGTAGCACCAGAATCAATCAATACATTATAAGGGGTTCCAGCACTAAGAAGCTGACCTGTAACTACTGAGGGAGAAGCCTCAGCTTCTGCTTGTGTCAATGCGAACACTCAAGCTAGGGCCGAGCTGTCCGCTTTCCTAGGTTCTTCTTTTCTTACCTGAGGGCAATCTTTCTTAAAGTGACCTACTGCTCCACACAAGTAGCAGGCCTTTGCCCTACACTCTCCCAAATGACGTCTCTTGCATCTAGGGCATTCAAGACGAGTCTTCCAGGCTTTACTACCCCCTGGATGACCCATTGAAATACCACGGGGCCGCCTATCAGGACCTGAAACTGGGAAGGTGTCAGGAACCTTCCTCTTCTGATCACTGGGGCCTACACCCCTACCAGAACCCACAAATGGAGGACCTATCCTCCTGAAATCCTTTCTGGCTGCACTGTCATGCTACATCTTGTTCTCTACACTCTCAACTGTGAGTGCTTTCTCCACCACCTGTGCATAGGTAGTAACCCCAGCCACAGTGGTGATACGTACATCACGGGCTAATCTGGGCTGTAGCCCTTGAAGGAATCTCTCCCTCCTGGTCCCATCAGTGGGCACCAGCTCCATGGCAAACTTTGCCAAACGATCAAACTTTAAGGCATACTCAGTGACTGACAAACTTCCCTGAAGTAGCCTGATGAACTCCTCAGCTTTAGCTGCCCTGATAGCATCATTATAATATTTTTCATTAAACAAAGCCTGAAACTCCTCCCAACTCAGGGCATTAACATTCTTGGTCTGGGTAATAACCTCCCACCAAATCCGGGCATCCTCCCGAAACATATAAGTGGCACAGGCCACCCTCTCATTACCAGATACCCTCATGAAATCAAGGATAGTGGTAATCATACTCATCCACTGCTCCGCCACTGCCCTCAAATACTGGAGGTTGCTGCTTCCTGAACCTTTCATAAGAGGCTCCCATTTATTTCCAACCTCAGGTAGCTGTTCTGCCACTAGCACCGACACAGGAGGTGCCTCTTATACACTGGCCACTGCATGCGCTTGCTGTTGTTTCAGGAGACGAAGCTCTTCTCCCTGTCTCAACACCGTTGCCTGCAGATCACTGATTATCTACTGCCAGTTTACATGAGCTGGTTGTGGAATTTGTGACAGGTCATTTTCCTGACCTTGACTGTTATTATTCTGTCCTTGATCACTCTGGCCAACTGACATATCTGTCTGCCCTAGATTCATTCTTATCTGTTATACCTTGCTGAAACAACGACAATATGGCCAGTCAGGTAGTAATAACTAAACCTCTTGCCACCTTACGGTCCAAGAACAAGCAGACAACTATCATATTCCACAGTCATACAATTATACAGCAGATACATGTTTATAGCATTTAGCACTTAGCATGTATCACATAATAATTCACAATCAACCGTACTAATAAGTATGTTCCAGCAATCTCAGTACTAATTAGCACACATTTGTTGAGGAAATAATATTTCAGGGCACAGGTTTAACATGGTGTCTCATGCATACAAGTAAAGCATATATACTATATTTAAGCAGTTATACATATAACTACATAAATAGTTACCAAACCATGAGTCGAGCTTGACTTCAGTGATGTGTGTACGTGCCCAGCCAGTTTACAAGAACCCTAACCATGGCACGCTCTGATACCAAGTTGTAACGCCCTGGTTACCCCAGGACAATTACTGTGAATTGTGAACCAGAAATTTGACTCGCTACCCGAGTCCTTTGGTTAAAAACGTGCTTCTAAGTGTTATTAACAGGCTAAGGTGGAAAACCAATAAAAAGGAAAGGATATATTTTATTAAGTACATAAAACTGTTCATAGGCCCATAAAATCTTTTACAAGTTATTTACAACTCAAAATGGTCATTACTGATTCAAATTTTCAAACCCGCCGACCTAAGCGACAAAAATAGGGTAAACCCCCTAGTTCCTCTGAGAAATCCTTGGCCGTGGTGGCCAAGCGGCCGCATATGTACACATCACCACCTAAGCTCTCCACTCAAGACTGGGTGAGCTTTTCTTTCCATTTACCTGCACCACTTAGCACCCATGAGCCAATTAGGCCCAGTAAGAAAACACAATAAAGCATATAAATATTAACAACTAATTATTATTATAATCACATAGAGCTTATAGCTCTTAAACAGATGAGTGAATATTACTTAAGGTTCTGGTAAACCATAATGAGTGACTGACAAGCAAGTCACTAATTTAAACAGATGAGTGACTGCTGGGTAAGTCACTAGCTTAAACAGATGAGAGACTGATGGGTAAGTCTCTAACTTAATAGATGAGTGACTGATGGGTAAGTCACACAAGCGCTTTTAGTTTTCATCGAACTTGAGGTCGGTCCTGCATTAACGCTCTTTTGAGTCATTTAATGCAGATGTCGATTAGATCTAATCTATATTGGCTTGCGTTGAACACACTAAGTCCGTCCTGACTTATGAGTCAGCATAATGTGACCAGTGCCTAGTACCACTGCCAAACTTGACTAATAAGTCCCAGCTTCACAGTTGATACTGACACCTTTGCCAATTCTGACTAATTAGTCAGTACCATGCACAAGCGAGCAAGATTTGCTAAGCATTCAATAATCAATTCATGTCCACATTTACACAATCAACATGCCTCAAGAATAACCATGCAGGTCACATATGGGGTGCAGTTTTCTTACCTCTGATTCGAGCGAGAATGAATAAAAGAATATCCCTTGAGAACGATCTGACTTTAAGTCCTTTAGCGGTCACCTAATCATAACCAAATAAGGGACACCATCAATAAAATGATTAACAAAGGTTCTCAAACCAAGATCTAGCCTCTGGGACATCAATCCCCACTAATCCGGGTAGTAGGAACAATCTCGAGGCCCAAAACCAAGTTCCCGGGGCCAAAACACTTAAACGGGCTCAAACCAGCTCAAGGGCTGCGGCCCTAACACCTTGGGCCACAGCCCCCAGCCACTCCAGGAGCAAGGGCCGCGGCGCCTAGCAAAGGAAAAATCGATCCACCTGCTTCTTTGAGTTAGGGCCGCGGCCCCCAACCTAGAGCCACCCCCAAACACGTTCTCCTTCATCCCAAACCTCCCAAAAACATGCCTAAACACTTCCAAATCATCAAATCAAAGTTCCCAAGCTTCCCAATGATCCAAAACCATCAAATTCCAAGGCTCAAACGAACCAAAAACTCAACGATTCACAAAATCCAATTCTAAGCTTAGAAACTCTAAAATCTCAAAACTTAAAACTTAAATTACCTTTGATTAGGTTGTTTCTCATCAAATCCTTCGGTCAAGAAGCTTCTAATCTTTCCTAGGATCGCTATGCCTCGATCCTCGCTTGATTCCGACTACTAGAACTCGAGATTTCTTCGAAAACGCTTCGAACGGTAAAACGAACTAACGGGAAAGAATGAGAGGTTTTCTAACGTACGTTCTATTTGACAAGATACTTCAAGCTTAAGTAACCTCAAATAAAACCTAGTGCTCAGGGTACCGAAAACACCCCCGGGGACATTATAGTCAAAATTCCCAGAATTTTCTCCTGATCTCTATAACTCCCAATTTATCATCAAATAACATTCTCATAACTCAATATCCCAATAAAAGACCCCCGTTATGACAAAACCGCTAATTCATAATATAAGATCGTCTCATGTCGAATAGCTCGAATATATCTCCATAATAATGGAATCTCATTCACAAATCACAATATGCACCCAAATGTTCAAATATGCCCTCAACGGGCCAAATTACCAAAACACCCTAATAATCAAATGTGGACCCACATGCATGCATATAACTTCATATTATAATATAATTCACATAAACATGCATATATTCATTTAATGGCTTAATTAAACAGTTATGGCCCTCCCGGCCTACTAATCCATCCTTTAAACCGCATTAAGGATTTCGAGGTATTACAAACTAATTATGTGATTATTGGCTAGATTTCTAGTTCTATTGAGGTTTTGAAGTTGAAGATTGGAATTGGGATATGATGAGTTTTCAAGCTAGATTTTGTTAGGTTTTGCTACTAAGACTGTCTATGATAAATGAATTGGATTGTTAGGTTGATTTTGGGGTAAATTGTCTTGGTTTTGGTGGTAAAAATGGAGGATTTTTCTGGGTTCGAAGGGTCAAGCCGCAGCATTGTTCTTGCTGAGTCGCGACCCTCTAGAACATTAAGGAGGCCAGGAAGAAGGGCAGGCTGCGGCACACCCTAGCTTGGGTCGCGACGCACATGGGGTGTTTTTGGGGGTTGGCTTCTAGTTTAGGTGGGCCGCGACATAGGATCTTGGGGTCGCGGCGCTTAGCTTGTTTTTGGACTCCAAGGAGGTTTTAGGCTCGGGAATCCAAATGTTAAGGCTTGGGATGGATTTTATCACCCGGATTGATAGAATTCAAGGTCCCGGAAACTAGAATTATGACCCAAAGTTATTTAATGGATTAGGATTTGATGGATGGATGTTTTTGATGCATTGTGACTAGGTTTTCAGCGAGGCTCAGACTAGGGATCTGTACTCGGGACATCGGTGCTTCGAAAGCTTGAGACACAGGTAAGAAAACTGTTGTACCCATAGAGCAGGGTGAGGCCCTATAGTTTGTGTTGTAGGGCATGGCCCTATATGATTGTGTTACAGGGCATAGCCCCCCATTGATTATGTTTATACGTGTTTAAATATGTGTTTAATTATGCTATGTGTGCATATATGCGAATGAACGACAAGAGCCGGGAATGGCGAGGGTCGGGAATGGCGAAGGCCGAGTACGGCATGGGGCTGGGAGCAGCGTTAAGCACGCAGAGTGCAAGTTTCCAGGGTGAGACCCTATAGGATACCTGGGATATCCTCATGGTGTAGACCGCGAACCCAGGGCATGGTAAAGTGCATGGGATGGCATGGCCGTATGTGTTTAGCCTATTGGCGGTTTTGTTTTGTGCTGATTGATGTTTATGCGTATGTTATTTGCTTGTGTGGAGTTTTCTTGCTGGGCTTCGGCTCACAGGTGCTCTATGGTGCAGGTAAGGGCAAGGGGAAAGTCGACCAACCATGAGTACGGAGAGCGTGAAGCGACGCGTACATGTTTGGCCTGCTTGGCTGCCACGGCCGATGGTATTTTTGGTAGATGTTTGTACTAAACTTGATTTTGTCGTTTAGTCAACTCTAATTACATTTTTGTGTTGTAAATATTTCTAAACAGTATTTTGGGATCCCAAACGTATATCGCTTTATAATTTTCAATGGATGATTATATTTTCAAATTGTATGACTTTTATTACGGTTTAGCTACACTTTTAACCTAAAACCTCGATTAGCGAATTAATTGCACGTTTTAATAACTCACTTAGTAACGGCTCTAAGGAGGTAGGGCATTACATAGCCCATACTTACATCTTGGGAACTCGGTTATATATTTGAGCGGGAGTGTTAATCATAGATATGAACATCTATAACTTCTGATGAAGATGTGAAATGATGGTTTCCTTTTAGTTTGGTTCAAGGTGTTAAATGATAGAGATCTCATTTCACTAATTAATATTAGTGTACTGAAATATCATTTACAAGGTGTTGACCGCGTTTTTGGTCAACGACGTGTAGACGTCAAAACGATAATAAACCTTCAAGAGAAAAATACGACACAGACAATTTTTATAGTGGTTCAGCCCCAATGTGTTGGTAATAGCCTAATTCACTTGGAGTTGTGATATATTTAGCCTACACTTAAGATCAGATGAACTTGAGCCGACCGAGTTTCTTAAGTGCAAGTAGAAAAATATAGAGTTTCTCTCTCTAGAGAATACAAGCTTTATCTCTCTAACCACTTAGAAAATGCCCTAAGTAACCATCCCAAAATCCCAAAATGAGAGAGTTTTCTCAGTCTAAAAAGATCAAATCCCCCTAAATGATTTCATGAGCCATTTATTTATAGGCTCATGGATCGTACATAAATATCTCCCTTTTACCGGGTCTTTGGTTCTTCCAACAGACTTTAATTAATAAAATATAAATAAATCTAATATTACAACAATATGGCTATTATTCCAGGATATCTGAGAGATTCCCGCGCAGGTATGACCGATTCTTGTTGATGTCGTTACTGGGATCTTTTGCGTAGCCCTGCTCTGTTTAGTCGGTCCACACCACACCCAGGAGGAAAACTGAAGGGCCAAAGCACTCCACTGGTCGGCCAAACACTTGGCTGGTCAGACAAGCACATAACTGGGCGGACAAGCTCTTGACTGGGCGG